>NW_007745413.1:9753-11751 GCF_000696425.1 Galeopterus variegatus
CCAAAGGGAATATGGAAATTTCTCTTTTGCATGCAAGTACACACACACACACACACACACAAAGGGAATATGGAAATTTCTCTTTTCCATGCAAGTATTAAATTGTACTATTAATCACGAATGAATACTTACGTTATTAATTAGTAATAAAGAAATATCTGCTTTATCTCAGTGATCTATTCGAGTACTTCTCAGACTTGAGTAATATATGGAAAAGGGGAATAAATGGATGTGGATGCCTGGTATTGGTTTATATGTAAATATGGTACTGACTGCTACAGGGGGTGTGTGTGTGTTGACTTCCCATACAACCCGTATGATGATACAATTTCTCCATCACTTTTCCTTCTTCAACTTACTACCAACCTTTTATTTATATAGGATGCCATCTGAACTTCACTCAGTCCAAATTATCATTTGCATATTGTCAGCATTTATTCTTTTTAGCCCATGAAAAGTCATTACTGTTCATGCCAGCAAGAATGTAACTGCAAACATAAGCATTGAAAGCCGTTGAAGTCAGGTGATTCAGAATTTTTTTACCAATTTTTTTTTAACCAAAGATGATTTTTAAATATCATCTTCCTAGTGAAAATACAAAATTTAAAAATTCTCATGGAAAATTTATGGAATCCCAAGAATATTTTATCCTGGGTTCCCAGTTTGAGAAAGAACATTCTTTCCTCAAACAAAATTTGTGTCATGGTGACACTGAAAATAAATATAGAGGTATTATACAATATCAAAATCATCTGTGAATAAAAAACACTATAAGATTGACCATATTTTCCAGTTAATTTCACAGGACATGATGGTTACATCTTGTTTGATGGAAACTATTGATACTATGAGCCATAAACCTATAGTGAACATGTTCCCTTTATCATGTCATTATTTCATAGTCTTATGTAGTTAAAGCACAGTTAACACAGTGCCTAAGATGTAAGATCAACTTCCATGATTTAAAAAGTATAAACTATAAATGTAACAATCTCAAATTATTCAATTTAGAAGAAATCTCTTGCACTGCTATGAAGTCATTCCTGAAAATGCTGTGTGCAAGCTTTATTTTGATTTGGAATTTAACAAACCTGCCAATCCAGGAGCAGATGGGAAAAAGATGGTTGCATTACTCATTGAGGTAAATGACAGACTCAAGTTTTCCTCCAGTGTCTATCCATTCATCTCTTTATTCACTTATTCATTCATTCAGTGAATTCAGCCTGTGTAATATGCAGGTTACATATTTCTCCACCTTTTTCTTGCTATTCTTCCTTCTGACTTTCATTTTTTAGTATTCTATGAATAAATTGTGAAAAGGAAAGTTCAGTTTATGTCCATATATTTTGTAAGATTACTGTATCTAGTAAAAAAAAAAAGAAAGAAAAGAAAAAAGCTTTGAAAAAGATGGCAGTTTGGGAATTTTCTGTGTTTTTAAATTATATATTAATTCTCTGACTTCCGTAACAAATAGTTGACTCTGGTAAAGGCCAGGCAAAGCAATTTTTACTGCAAAAATTGGGTACTGAGATGAACTTCAGGGAAACTGACTAAAAATAGTACCAGAATTCTTGAGCTGGTGGAAATTTTGGAAATCATTTTATCTTGTACCTTCATAAATGAAGAAATTAAGACCTGGAAGAGAGTAACTCCTACTCAAGGCCCTACAGCTGGTTGTTGGTAAAACCTTTAGAAAACAGTTATTACTGTTTTCAACTAAGAAAAGAGTGTAATTCTAGTATTTCTTTTTGATTTAGCTGTGCCTACCAGGAAGTTACTAAAAAAAGAATAATATTGTCTTGTGTAGCTAAGTTCTATTAGTATTGTCTCAAAAAAATTTTAAGATTTTATCACATAAAGTTGTATTAAAATTGTATTGGCTATTATTTGACATCAGAGTAGGTATTACATTTACTGATTACTATTCAGTTAACAATGAAAAGAAAAAAATAGTTAATTTTGTAGATGATCCATTTTATAACTTTTAAAATGTATCCA
>NW_007745413.1:12790-14817 GCF_000696425.1 Galeopterus variegatus
TAATCTTCTGCATCAGTAAAAGCTGGAAAAAATTGTAGAAATTAAAGTTCAAAATTATACATCATTTTTATTTAACATGTTTAGCATATTGAGAGAATAGTTCTTATTAGGATTATTTTACTTAATATAATAATGCCTTTATAAACTATTAGATTGAAATTAACTGTATTTATTGGTTACTTTGTATGCAACAATTTTATAATCCAGTAAGCACTATTTCTTTTGACTCTGTATGAGGAGGTATAAACTAGGTTAGCACTTACCTTAATTTAACAAATGATTAATAAATAACTGGTTAAAAATAACTGGTGATAATACATAATACCCTTTGATTCAGTGACACCTGACAAATTTCAATAAGCCACTTCTGCCAATTAGGATTAATTCTGGTGCTAATTCATTTTATAGAACCATGCTGACAGGTAACATTGCTCAAACGACTGTATATTTTTAACTTCTGGATTTTATAGCTTGATTATTTAACTCTTTCTTTTTTTGGCAGCTGGATGATGTGGAGATCCAAACTCTTTTTTTTCTTTTTTTTCTTTTTGTCCTTTTTGAGACCAGCTGCACTGCGCTCAGCCAGTGAGCGCTGTGAGCGCACCAATCATCCCTATATAGGATCCGAACCCGCGGCGGGAGCGCTACTGCGCTCCCAGCGCCGCACTCTCCCGAGTGCACCACTGGCTCGCCCGAGATCCAAACTCTTGACCTTGGTGTTACAACACCATGCTCTAACCAACTGAGCTAACTGGCCAGCCGTATAGCTTAATTATTTCAATAACTTAAAATTTTATTTAAAGTTTACCTTGGGAAGAGAATTTAGGAGAGTATGATTACTTACATTATCTAAAGAGTCACTAAATTTATTCTCTGTAGCTCCAAAGTATGGAACTAGACTTCATTTATCCAAAACTGTTCCATCTCTGCTAAGTGTCAGGCACTGTGCCTAGGCACTGGGAATACAATGGTGAGCCCAAAGAGACATAGTTTCTGACTTCATAGAATTTGTAGTCTAATAGAGGAGAATAAAATAGGATAGATTTAGCTGCCATAATAAAGGACCAAAATTAAAGTGGCTTAAATAAGATAGAAATTTATCTCTCTCTCATGTAGTATCTGATGTGGCTCCATCATGTTAGGGACTAGGCTTGTTGCTTTGCTATTCCTAAAATTTTACCTTGTTCGCATTGTCCAAGATGACTCACACCACTGCAGTCAGTAAAAAATGGGGAAGGGAAGGGCATGCCCCTATCCTTTAAGAACATGAGTGGGTTGGCCAGTTAGCTTCATACCAGCCAGCTGCCAAAAACCAAAAAAAGAAGGATGAAAAGAGTGTAATTAGAACTGGCGTACTTTCCTTCTCACATCGCATGGGCCAGAATTGGTCACATGGCTGCTCCTTGGCTGTAAAGGAGTTTGGGTAATGTAGTCTTCATTCTGGATGGCCTGTCAAGCTAAAAATTAGAATTCTGTTTCTACAGAAAAAGGAGAGAGCAGATATTGAAGGATGGTCTCTGTAACACAGAGGAAACATGTCACAATAATTACATAAATTAATGTAAAATTATAGCCGTATAAATACTTCAAAGAAAGATAGAGCATATAGGGGGAATTTGATGTAGACAGGGAAATTGAGGAAGCCTCCTGAGAAAGTGAGAATTTACTGAAGAATAGTAAATTCAGCATGAGGGGGATAATGGGGCTGTAATAATGCCAAAATAACATTAACAAATACCATTTANAAAAATTGGTTCCCACATACATTTTATATGTACTAGAAAATTTATTAATTTTAGTCCAAATTATTTATAACAATGTTTTGGTAGTTTTGAAAAATAAATTTAATTGTATAAATTTAAGAAATAAAACTATTGTAGAAGTCAAACTGGAGTAATGGAATTAAGAGTGATTTGTCTCCTTTTTTTCCTCTCTTTAGTATGGATATTCTGTTTCCACCTGTACGTGTATTATATAAATGATTAAAAATACGTTAATATAAATAATTAGATTTTGAGTGGCATAGA
>NW_007745414.1:0-1181 GCF_000696425.1 Galeopterus variegatus
ACTGAGCTGAGAAGCATAAAAAGCCACTTGAAATCCGGGCTTGGAATTCACATGGGGTTGATTATGCTGCAACTCATTAGCTAAAGCAAACCACCAAGCCATCCGAGTCTCAAAAGGTAGAAAAAAAGAATCAACTCTTAAAATCAGTAAAGAATTGTGGCCATTTTTTTTTTGTACTATTCCACTTAGTTTATTGGTTTGTGGTTTAGTTTCATGTCCTTCTTNAGAGTTGAGACTCTCAAGGAAGCATGGAGTGAAGAGGAAAGAGAATTGGCAAGGATATAGATGCAGGAAAATGTAAGCATCGTTCATGAAATAGTTTTACAGGAGTATCTGGTGGATGAATGGAATCAGGAAGAAATAACACCAGAGAGATGGTTTAGGTGAGAGAAGCAGGAAGGCCGAGCAAAAGACTGGCAATTTTATAGCTTCTGAATTAAGGAAGAGGGGTAACTATGGCATAGATAAAGAATCTTAGACCCTAATAAATCCAGATATCCTCTCTAAGGCAGAGATTAAAGGCAAGAAGTTCAGTCAAAATTCTTGACTTTGGAGAAGACTAGATGTGGGGCTAAGCATAAGAGTTTTATGCAAGCGCCANTAGATAAAGAATCTTAGACCCTAATAAATCCAGATATCCTCTCTAAGGCAGAGATTAAAGGCAAGAAGTTCAGTCAAAATTCTTGACTTTGGAGAAGACTAGATGTGGGGCTAAGCATAAGAGTTTTATGCAAGCGCCATTAAGATTAGCACTCCATCTATGCCACTAAACCTGATTCAAGGAACCAGAGTCTCCTGTCATTTACCAAACTAATAATTTTCTTTCTACACTGGTTTCCCCAAAGTAGCTCTACTGATGGATATGTGACAGGATTTCAGGGAGCATAGCAGACTGTTCTTTAGAATCCACATATGATAATCTCCCTGCCACCCAAGGGATAGACTGTCAGGTCCTTAAATTCCTCCCAGATCATCCTGCTACATTCCAGCTTCACCACCAAACCCTCCCACTGAACAGTCATCCTTAATGGCTGATGGATATGTCCCATTGTTTCCATTTTCTTAAGGTCTTCCTTCAATGTTTCCTCCCTCTGGCATTTCCTGCCTCATTTACATCTTTTTTTTCATTTCCAGTCCATTCTTCAAAGTATCCACATGAGAAAAGTAACTAAGGCACTGGT
>NW_007745414.1:2934-3372 GCF_000696425.1 Galeopterus variegatus
ATCCTTTTTTCTCTTGCCATTATAAGTTTTGTGAATATTTCTACCACCAACTACATGGAAAATAAAACACTTAGTGTCCCCACTTTATTATGTCACATTGATGTTGTAATTATGAATGGTTACTAAATAAATGAAGAAAAATAGAAGGAATTACTGTTTATTAAGCATATTTTATGTGGCAGATACTTTATGGAGATTGAAGCATTCCTTTTGAAATATGCTCAGAGGTAAGCATTACTATTCCCATTTGTTGACTGAAGGAACTGAGGCTTAGAGAAATCAAGTAACTTGCTCAAGGTCACACAACTAGAAAATAGCAAAACCTATATGAGGACTCTGTTGTTAATAATCCACAAGTTGAATGTTTTCTAGCAGTCAGTGGAAAGTTTAGCCTTTGAGATAAGTTTTCTATTATATCACTTTGATCAGTTTGTTGAC
>NW_007745414.1:5305-6314 GCF_000696425.1 Galeopterus variegatus
CAGGTCAAGTAATTTTGTAGACATTACAATTTTGCTAAAATTATCCTTAGAAATTGCTCTAAACTGTTCCCTTCCTAGAGTCCCAGAGATCTAGGGTTTCCCTGAGGGCTGAGAAGGTGTTAATTCAAGAAGTTGACAAAACTAAGATGTCCACACCTTTTTAATTTTAGGCAGAGAAGATCAAAGAGATCCAGTGATTATTAGGTGAAACCAACCACTTGACTAAAGGGAAAACTGAGGACATAAAAGGGTCTTCACGTTCATACAGCTAGCTACCAGTAGAGCCTGAATCTCTAGCTTTCATCCTTGGACTTTGCATAGTTTCTGATTTTGTGATTGTTGGCAGCAGATTCAAAGATGTAATACAGTAACTGGAAGCACGCGATACGTTCTAGAAAGTCTAATTAGTACAATTTGGAGAAACTCAATTATCATATACATTCAATGATGATACTGTGACTTTGAACCATTAAGAGAGTCAATATTTAATAAAATACTACTCATTTCATCACATCCTAATTAATATATCATCTCCAAACTCCAAGTGAACGCTAATTGCATCTTTGGAGACTGAGGTACATATTTCTGAGCTGCTGTGTGGAAGGAGTCTCAAAAGGCTGTTGAGGAAGTACATATATTGGGTCCCATGAAGTCACACCAAAACACCAGAGGAGAGGGAAAAGGGTGTCACTTCTAAGAACTGGCCTTCTCGACCAAAGGTAAGCACCTGTGGTCAAGGGCTTCTGAGTCTTGTCTCCTCTCTGTCACCTCAGCTGCAATCAGAAGGGGGATACAGACTTTGGCTTGGCTCTCAAAGAATTATGCCAAACCCACATGGGTGTATTTATACTGGACCATCATAAATTCACTTACACAGTGGAAAAAGCAAGAGGATGAAAAAACATGACTTTCATTTAGATTCCGGTGGTTGTGCTGCTCTGTGCTGTCCCAACTACTATTGCATGAACTTTTCACTTCTTGGTACTTATTTCAGGTGTCAGAGGGACAC
>NW_007745414.1:7382-9028 GCF_000696425.1 Galeopterus variegatus
AGGGAACAGGCTCCCACATGGGAAGGTGCATCCTGAGAAGCCATTCTGCATGAGACTCTGTGGCATGACTGTCTCTGACATTTTCAGTGCCTTTTATTTCATATTCACATATAATTGGAAATGCATTTCAAATTTAAGGTGGATTTGAGGTGTTGGGAGTGTGTCCTCTCTTTTATTTACTCTTTCTTCTTAAGTGATACAAAACACTGTGCCGGGCAAGTCCACTTGAGAACAGATTTTGTTCTGAATATTTTGAGCTACAAATAGAAGTTAGACTACAGATTAGAAATAGAAGGTTAGAAGAAGGATAAAAGGTTAGAAATAAAAGTAAGAATAGAGACTAGAAATGTGATGTTAGAAGCAGAGAGTACTTTGGGAAGAAGTTTCAAAATACAGTGGTAATTAACTAATTATTCATTCCGGAAATAATAATTTAGTGCCAAGTAGTTACTGCAAACTGTTCTTTATGCTGGGATACAGCAGAAAACAAAAGAGAAATATTTTTCCCTGTGCATGTGGCATTCTGGTGAGAAGAAACAGGCAATAAATTTAAGAAACAGGAGTTAGAATATGGCAATAGACACGGGGTTTAAAAATAGAGCAGAATCTGAGTAGAGTAATAATAGTGAAGATTATTAGGGAGATATGTGCATGGAATTTAAAAAAGAGTGACTAGTATGGGCCTTAGGCAGAAAAAGACCTCTGAAAGGAATTTGAAGGAGATGAATGGGTGAGCCAAGCAAACAAGTGGAGAATAGTGTTTCAGCAGAGGGAACAGACTGTCCAAAAATCTTTTATACTGGCACAGGATGGCTCATTTGAGAAACAGTGGGAAAGTGAGCAAAGCTCCAGCAGCACGGACGAGGGGTGAGTGTGGTGTTAGAAGATGAGGTCTTGTAGCTAAGGGAGAGCCAGGCTAGGGATGATTTTAGGCCATTGTGCATTCATTTACTTCAAATAAATTGGCATCTTTAGGGGATTTTAAATGCAGAAGTGACATTGGCTTATTAATGTGTTTATTTATTTGACCATAGTGGCTGCTGTATTGAGACTTTACTACAGGAGACAAGGGTGTAGGCCAGTTAGAAGGCTACTGCAACACTATTGGTAAAAGATGGTGGTGGTTTGGACAAGGTGGCAGCAGTGGAGGTGCTAAGAAGTGGTCAGATTCAGGGTAAGTTTTGAAGGAAGGGACAACAGAATTTCCTGAAAGATGGAAAAGTAGATAGGAGAGAAAGAATAGATTGGTACCAATTTTGGGGCTTCAGAAACTGAAAGGGTGATATTTTACTAACTAATATAGGGAATGAAGAGATAGATCCATTTTTGGAAGTGAAGATTGGAACTCAGCTTTAAGCATGCTAAGTTTGATATAACTATTACTCATGTTTATTAGAGAATGTTAGCCCTGGACTGAAACAGAAGCATCTTCTAGTGGTAGAATTTTTCACCTGAGAATTATAACCAGGAAATCCAGGGACAAATTTCTGGGAGTTTGAGAACCCTGTGAAGTTTTCTGTATTTTTACATATATGTGGAGAATTATCATTGCGTTTAACATGTGCGAAAAGGCCCATGGTTTCAACAATTTAAGAGCCATTAATTTTTGGAAATAAAGAAATTAAGCCATACAGTTAGAGAATGTT
>NW_007745414.1:9463-11637 GCF_000696425.1 Galeopterus variegatus
GGAAGTTTTATTTTTTTTTTTTCTTTCTGGCTTTCTTTTAGTTGCTGGTCTCTTGGTAGCTGTAGCCTTTTCCCCTAAAGGCTTCTTCTGCTTCTTACCACCAACAGCCTTCTTTCCTTTCTTCCCTACCACAGGATCCTTGCCTGCAACCCCCTTCTCAACTGATTTGGCCTCCAGTGCTGCTGCTGCCTCATCTACATGGAGCATGTGATTCCTAGCCTGGCAAGGAATTGAAATTTTTGAGCATGCACTGTGTGCCAAACATTGAGTTTTTCCATGTATATCCTCTTCACTCAATCAGACAATTTGTCAGGAAGTTATTCGTCATCTTCCTGAGATTTATTTTCCTCATCTCTTTTGTGAGAATAAGGGACTTACCCTGTATTGAACAGTTTATAAGTGAAATCCTTTGTTTTAAAATCATTTCTGACTCCAATTCTAGTGGTCTTCCAAAGTCACAGACTGAAGTTCTGTAATTCTAGATAGTAATGGATGAAAGTTCATAATCATCTTCATAATTGTTGATTGAATTGATACTCTTGTTTACTCATTTCAACAGAATAATCACTAAGTGATTTTTTTCCCCTCAATGTTAATCAGGTTTTACCCTCTGTGGACATGGAAGTGGGAAATTGCACTGTCCTGACTGAATTCATCTTGATGGCCTTCTCAGCCAACCCCCAGTGGCAGCTGATGCTATTTGGAATATTTCTGACACTCTATTTGGCAACCTTGTCAGGAAACATGATAATGGTTGTCTTAATCCAGATTGATTCCCACTTGCACACCCCTATGTACTTTTTCATTGGCAACCTGTCTTTTTTGGATTTATGGTATACTTCTGTGTATACCCCCAAAATCCTCGCCACTTGTGTCTGAGAAGATAAGCGCATTTCCTTGGCTGGATGTGGGGCTCAGTTATTCTTTTCCTGTGTTGTAGCCTACACGGAGTGCTGTCTCCTAGCAGCCATGGCGGATGACCGCCATGTGGCAATTTGTAATCCATTACTTTATTCGGGTACCATGTCTGGTTCTCTCTGTACTGAGCTTGTTGCTGGCTCCTACATAGGAGGGTTTTTGAATGCCATAGCCCATACTGCCAACACANCCATACAGTTAGAGAATGTTCACAAGTCACAGGATTTATTTTTTTAAGAAAACTTGAATAAGAATGCAAATCTCATTTCAACCATAACGTCCTATGTATCTGAATATATATAAAGACCTGCTCTGCCACACTGTATTGCAACAGGTAAGATTTTATCTATGCTTTTATGACAGATTTTATAAAAGGTGCTAACAAGTTGGAATCATAGAGATTGGCTCTGGGAGAGGGATCAACCAAATTTTTCATATGGGTGAATTGTGTCCTTAAGATGACAAATTACTCTCCTAATTCACACAGGTGATTAGTTTCAGGGATGTGTACTGATTACAGAACTCAATCCCAGGTCAATGAACTTTGCGCTTCAGGGTAATTTTTTGTCAAATTATGTGGGAATAAGTGACAAAATACTAACCTTCAGGATATTCGCAAGATTCTGAATGACAGCACAATTTTGGCTTAAATTGCATATTAGTAGACTCTTGGTTTTATTTATTTTATTTTTCCATTAGCTCAGAATTCATAAATAAGTCAGGTTTTTTTCTTCTTGCTCAGGATTAAAATAGCTACCATTTAATACGTAAGTAAGCTTTCAGTCCACACAATGGGCTGTGCATTTTTCTTACATAACATTGATTTTTNACTATTCTGGCTTATGTTGCATATTTGTAGAAACTTGGCCTATTTATTTTATTTTTTCCATGGGCTTGGAATTTATAAATAAGTCAGGTATTTTTTCCTCTCATTCCAAATAAAAACAGCTACCATTTCATAGGTATGTTTTCTGTCCACACAATAGGCTGTTCATTTTACCTACATAGCAATGATATTTTCTTACCTTTTTAGAGGTAAAGACATGTAGATTGGGGAGTTGTTAAGATTTTGAAAGATTACAGAGCAACCAAGTGATGGAATCAGGTTTTGAACTCAGGTACCAATTCTATTGTGCAGTTCTGCCTGTACCAGGCCCGTCTGCTCTCAGCTGGGCTTGCTCACATGTCTGTACTTAGCTCTTAGTTCAGTTGTGGGCTAAATCACAGAAAATGGCCCACCTACATGTCTGAGGCCA
>NW_007745414.1:13768-13970 GCF_000696425.1 Galeopterus variegatus
AACCTAGGGCATAGGACTAAAGCATCTGTACTCTATGTGCTAATGAAGGAGATACATTATATACTAATAGAGATGCATTATATACTAACAGAGAAATGGAATATTCTTAAGGTCTTCAATATGCTTTTACCCATGTTATCAATCAAATCATGTGCTCAATGAACATTATCACCTACATTTCAAATATTAGGATACTAATACC
>NW_007745414.1:14428-14816 GCF_000696425.1 Galeopterus variegatus
CTTCTGGGGATACTTTGAGCAGTAGACTAGCAAATTTATTCTGTCAGTTATTTGTCTTTTTAGAATCAGAAAAAGAAGTATAGTAAATGACTCTGCACAGATAAATCCATATTTTTTCCAAATTTTATAGTTTTAAAAATGAGACTTCCCACACATGTTTTCTTGTACAAACTGGTTATAAGGTATGAGAGAAAGTTCATAGTAACCATTGAGATAGTTGTTATACCCAACATTTTGTACACTATAAATATAATAACCATATATTTCTGCCAAGATTATTCTACTCAAGCTTTAGCAGATTCAGGACAAGAAATATAGTGTGCAAATGCATGACGGCAAATCACTATATATTTAACTGTGAGCTGATAGGTCATGCTAGATAATTAAA
>NW_007745415.1:0-354 GCF_000696425.1 Galeopterus variegatus
GGGTCAAGATGACTGCATACTGTTTGACTTAAGTGAAATGGAAGGATGGAGTTGCTTTTAACTGAAGTTTGGGAGATTGCAGGTTTGGTTAGCAGGGTGGAAAAATCTGAATTTCAATTTGGGACAAAATAAATTAATGAGACTTATGAGGTATTCAAGTGGAAATATCAAGTAAACATATCTGGAGTTCAGAGGATTGGCCTAGGATAGAGACATAAGTTTTAGAGTTATCAGCTTTTAGATGTTATATAAGACCACGAGTGACACTGGATGGTGTCACCTAAAAAGTGATTATGAACAAAGAAGTGCTGAGGCTAAGGACGTAACCTGGAGATAGTCCCAGATTTAGAGGTC
>NW_007745415.1:2534-2742 GCF_000696425.1 Galeopterus variegatus
TTAAAAAATAAAAGCAAACAAACCAAACAATGAAGAAATGCCTTCATTTCCATGAGACTCACGTTTTACTCATTTATTTTTAATTTACTTATTATTATTTTTTTTTTAGTTTCAAAGATGCTGTTGCAGAGCAGTGCAGGGGGGTTGGGAGGGGGTGGAGGTGGACCTGGGAGAATGGGGCTGGCCCACAGCCAGCTCCTTTGTTGGC
>NW_007745415.1:6009-6607 GCF_000696425.1 Galeopterus variegatus
TCACAGAAGTTGGTCTTCTGTGTTGATGACTGTCCTGTGAGAGCAGAAAATAGTGTATGTTCTGCCCACTTGTTCAACTGATGTCAAAAGTGGGATTTGCTACAAAGGCCCTGGCTCACAGAAACGTGGTTTGGAAATAGGAAGGATGAAAGTGTGGGGGATACGAAACCTTTGACTCCTAGATGGCCACACAGTCACCCATTGTATGAAACTGCAGCTGTGCTGCGATCAGTTACTAAAAGGTAAAAGTTATCAATGGAATTTAAAGATGGTAGTATACCCATTTCCTGAGGAGCTGGCTCATTGGATATGCAATAAAATGCGAAATAATAAGAAGTAAGCTAAACATATAATCCCTTTGTTATTGCTATCAGTNGTGTAGTAAATTGAACATAATATTTTTTTCATAATTTACAGCCATGAAAGGTCTTCTGATCACCATGATCCTTGGAAATCTGGGACAGAAGGAAGACTACAAGACTGAGTTGAATCTGAACTGACTTCAGCACAAAAGTGAGAAAGGCCAGTGCTGAAAAACAAATCCACTTAATTAATGGCTCTGGCAAGTTAAGATCCAAATTAGGCTTTTAAATAAAAT
>NW_007745415.1:8630-9310 GCF_000696425.1 Galeopterus variegatus
TTTTTTTTTTTTTTTCTTTGCCTTTTGCACCAATGAAGAAAGAACCAAAGTAATTTTCAAGATGCTTTACCCAATTGTTATTTGAAATAATCTTTTCCCTAAGCCCAAGTGAAAAGCTTGGGAGATACTCTTGACATCTCCCCATGATGAATCAATTGCCAAGACTTGCAAATTCTGTTTCCTAAATGCTTCTCCAATCTGTTTGCTTCTCTCCATCTCTCCTATCAATATTCAAGTCTAAGTCACTCTCATTTCTCACCTCAGTTCTATCATCGGGCTCCTAACTGGTCTCTCTTCTTATGCTCTCTACTCTCAATGGCTCATAGCAGTCAAATGTAACAATGTCTCTCCTAAACTTCTTACTGCTCCCAGGACAACTTCCAATATCCTTTTGTCCACCTACAAGATTTACATTATCTGGTCCTGACTCATTCTCCGGCTTTGTTTCAGTCCAACATTGCTATTCAGAGCCCAGCCTTTCCCACCATTTTTCAGATTTTCCTTCCTGCCTTAAGGCTTTCCCTTTTCCTCAACGTCCTTCCCCATAACTATCACACACTCAGCTTAACAATCATTTCCTTAGAAAAGTTCACTTTGGTATCCACCTAGGTCAGGTCAATAATTACGTGTATCGTATACCAGTCTGCTGTGCAATTATCACAATTCTAATTATTTGTTTA
>NW_007745415.1:11106-11644 GCF_000696425.1 Galeopterus variegatus
TAAGTATGTTAATATAAATTCAGAAAAAAATGTAACAGGGAAAGAAAATTATGAACAACACAAAGCCACTGTAATCAAAACAGTATGGTATTGGCATAGGAATAGTCAGAGAGATCTGTGGAATACACTAAAGAAAGCAGAAAATAGCAATTGCAGGAATTTAATATACAGAAATGTTCAGTTCAATTCAGCAAAGAAAGGATAATTTATAGCAATGATACTTTTGACTATTCTTCTGAGAGAAAAGAAATATCATATACTAAGATTCCAATTTGTTTAAAAATTTAAATATAAACCTAAACCAATAAAAATATTACAAGAAACTTTAGGAGACTNTGTTTGTCCCCTCCAAAGCTCATGTGGAAGAATGATCCCCAGTGTGTCAGTGTTGAGAGGTGGGGCCTTTAGGAGGTGATAGGCAGGGCCCTCATGAATGGATTAACCCATTAATGAGTTACCATGGGTGTAGACTGGTGGTTTTATAAGGAGAATATATAAAAGAGTTCTGCCATTCTCGCCATGTGATTGCTTGTGTCGC
>NW_007745415.1:14603-14816 GCF_000696425.1 Galeopterus variegatus
TATATCTTGTACTCTTAAATAAGGATTCCTCCCCTGCTTAGCAGTAGGACTTTGGGAAGGTTATGTAAATTATTTAACCAGCAGTTTTTCAATCTATACTTCTATACCTTTGGAATAATAGTACCAAACTGATACGGATGTTGTGAGAATTAAGTGAGACAAGACAATACAAATAAAGGTCTTATCACAATGCCTTGCACTCAGTGAGTTTTC
>NW_007745416.1:0-7698 GCF_000696425.1 Galeopterus variegatus
ACAAGCTAGAAGGCAAGAGGATAGTGTCTTTAAAGTATTGGGGAAAAACCCCACAATCCTGCTAACTCCTAATTTTATACCAATGAACTATGCTATCTACCCTAAATGACACATGGTGCAGTATCTGCATGTACTGAAACAACATACTGTAGCCCACAAATATGTACAAATAAATGTTAAAATATTTTGAAAAAAAAGAAAATATTTCTCAAAAATAAAGGTAAGATAGGAGGTTTATTTTTTTTTGGACAAAAGCTTAAGGCATTCACGCTAGCACATCAGAACTACATGAAATATGAAAGTTCTTTTTTTTTTTTCTTTTGTCTTTTTCCGTGTCCGGCAACGGATCGCAACCCTCAGTATTGCCCCCGTGCCGGACCGGGGACCAGCAATGGGATTGCAACCCTTGGTGTTGCTCCCGCGCCTCGCTCAGCCAGTGAGCGGGAACCGGTCTGTATGTGGGATCCGAACCCTTGGGCGGAGCGCCGCCGCGCTTCCCAAGTGGCGCACTATCCAGTGCGCCACCGGGCCGGCCCTGAAATATTAAAATTCTTCAGGCAGAAAGAACGATACCTGATAGAAACATGGATATATACAATTAAATAAAAAGCTCCAGAGTAGTTCAAATAAAGGTGAATATAAATAACTTTTTTTCTTATTTTAGTTGCTCTTAAATAGATTATTGTCTAAAGCAAAAGTGGTACCAATATATTGTTGTTATCAAAAAGCATATGTAAAGTTATGTAATATGAGAAAAACACAAAAAATGGGAAGGAAGAATTGAAAGCATTCTTTTCATCTGCACATGGAACATTCTCCAGGATAGACCTGATGTTTGGTCATAAATCAAGCCTCAACAAATTTAAAAAAGTTGAAATCATATCAAGTATATTCTCAGACCACAATGGATTAAAAGTAGAAATCAATAACAGGCAAAACTCTGGAAATGATACAAACAGATGGAAATTAAACAACATGATCCTGAATGACCTTATGGGTCAAAGAAGAAATTAAACAGGAAATTGAAAAATTTCTTCTAACTGATACAAATAAAGACACATCATATCAAAACTGAGAGGGAAGTTTACTGCAATAAATACATATCAAAAGAACAGAAAGATTTCAAATAAACAACCTAATGCTACATCTCAAATAACTAGAAAAACAAGAACAATTTAACCCCAAAATTAGTAGAAGGAAAGAAATAATTAAGATCAGAGCAGAACCAAATGAAATAGAACCCCCCCAAAATGATATGAAAGATCAATGACACAAAAAGTTGGTTTTTTGAGAAGATAAACAAAATAGGAAAACCATTAGCTAAGCTAACTACAAAAAGAAGAGAGAAGACCCAAATAAAAAAAATTAGAAATAAAAAAGGAGACATTACAGCAGATATCACAAAAATAAGAGAATTATTAGACACTATTATAAAAAACTGTACACCAACAAATGTGAAAACCTGGAATGTAGAGGGTTAGTAATCTTGATTCTCATTTAACTTTTAGGTAAATGCATGTATAGGACAAAAGTCCTCAGGTAGGAGGTGACAGCCTATGGATAGCATGACAGTAGCCCATTTAATCAACACTAATCTCTGCTTAGGTATGGGATTGTATACTTTAATCATTTTAGAGTTAACAGGTGGTTGTCATACCAATCCTGTTAAGAGATTTTAAGAATTGCTAAAGGGAAAGATGTGAAAAATGTTTGCTAGGGGCAAGCTGTCTGTTGGTGGAAGCTTTAGAGATAATTATTCTTAGATTTAATCATAAGAATGTAACCTTGCTTCAATTTTTTGAGGAGAGGTTATATTTTAGATAATGATCTCAGTTTGACCAACTTAGCTTTTTACAAATTGTACTTTGGAATGTCACATTGTTAGTTTAACTGACGTTATTTTCCATTTTTTAAGCTATACTTAGCCATAAATAACTTTTGTAACACTGCCCATGTCTTTGTGTCCTTTTTTAATGATTGAATCAACTGATTTTTCTTGTGAAACTTCCTTGTCTTTACAATAAAAACCAGAAGCTAACTTTGAATTGGCGCTGTACCCAGTTTTCTCCTCCTAACAGAGGAGTTGCTGAGGTGCAGTCCCTTCTGGCTTCTCATTGCATTCATGGTGTTTTGAGTAATCTTTTTTTCATCTCTGTTACACAGTGAGAAGCATAACACTGGAGGAAGTGGATAAATTTCTGTATACATACAAACCACCAAGACAGAACTTAGAAGAAACAGAAAACCTGAGCAGGCCAATAACAAGCAACCAAATTGAAGCAGTAATTATCAGTCCTCCAACAAAGAAAAGCCCAGGATGGGATGACTTTACTGATGAATTCTACCAAACCTTTAAAGAGGAATTAATACCACTTCTCTTCAAACTATTCCAAAAAATTGAAACAGAGGCCATTCTCCCAAACTCATTCTATGGCCAGCATCACCCTGATGTCAAAAACCAGACAAAGACACAACACAGAAAGAAAGCCATACACCAATATCTTTGGTGAACACAGATGCAAAACTCGTCAATAAAATATTAACAAATGGAAATTTATTCTTCCCAGGGATGTAAGGATGGTTCAACATATGCAAGTCAATAAATGTGATACAGCACATCAACAAAACCAAGGACAAAAACCATATGATTATCCCAATAGATGCAGAAAAAACATTTGACAGAATTTGACATCCTTTCATCATAAAGACTCTCAGCAAGTTAGGTACAGAAGGCAAGTATTTCAACACAATAAAGGCCACATACAACAAACCTACAGCCAATATTTTCCCGAATGGGGAAAAGCTGAAAGCTTTTTCCTTAAGAACAAGAACAAGAGAAAGATGCTCACTCTTAACACTCCTATTTAACATAGTATTGGAAGTACTAGCCAGAGCAATCAGGTAAGAGACAGAAATAAAGGGCATCCAGATTGGAAAAGATGAAGTCAAATTGTCCCTGTTTTCAGGTGACATGATCCTATACATAGAAAAGCCTAAAGATTCTACAGAAAAGCTCTTAGAGTTGACAAATGATTTCAGTAAAGTTACAGGATACAAAATCAACATGAAAAAATCGGTAGTATTTTTATACTCCAACAATGAACTAGCAGAAAAAGAAATCAAGAAAGCTAATCCATTTAAAATAGTCACTGAAAAAATAAAATACCTAGGAATCAGTTTAACCAAGGAGGTGAAAGATCTCTACAACAAGAACTACAAATCACTGCTGAAAGAAATTGAAGAGGACACAAAAAGCTGGAAAGACATTCCATGCTCTTATATTGGAAGAGCTAACATTTCAAAGATGTGCATACTATCTAAAGTGATCCTAAGATTCAATGCAATCCCCATCAAAATATCAATGACATTCTTCACAGAAATAGAAAAAATGATCCTAACATTCATATGGAACAACAAAAATTCCCAGATGGCCAAAGCCATCCTGAATAAAAAAATAAAAAAATTGGAAAGTGGAGGCATAACACTGCCTGACTTTAAATTATTCTACAAAGCTATAACAACCACTGGGACCAATGGAGAATCCAGAAATCTACTCACATCCAGAACCCAGAAATCAACTCACATAGATACAGCCAACTCATCTTCAACAAAGACAATAGGAACACACATTGTGGAAAAGACTGTCTCTTCAATAAACGGTGCTGGGAAAACTGGACATCCATAAGTAGAAGAATGGAACTAAACCCATACCTCTTGTCACATAAAAAAATCAATGTGAAATGGATTAAGGCTTAAATATAAGACCTGAAACTATAAAACTCCTAAAAGTAAACAGGGAAACATTTTGTGAAGTGGGACTGGGCAAAGATTGTATGAATAAAACCCCCAAAGCACAGGCAACAAAAAGGAAAAATAAACAAGTGGGATTATAGCAACCTTCTGCAAAGCAAAAGAAACAATTAACAGAGTGAAAAGACAATCTACAGAGTGGGCAAAAATATTTGCAAACTATGATTCTGACAAGGGATTAATATCCAGAATATACAAGGAACTCAAACAACTTAACAGACACACACAAAAAAAGTAACCCAATTAAAAAAAAATGTAACCCAATTAAAAAAATGGGCAAAGAAGCTGAACAGACATTTCTCATATGAAGACATACAAATGGACAACAGACACCTGAAAAAGCATTCAGCATCACTAAGTGTTGGGGAAATGCAAATCAAAACCACATCTCACCCCCTGTTAGGCTGGCCATTATCAAAAAGACAGAGAATCAAATACTGTCAAGGATGTGGAGAAAGGGGAGCCCTCCTACACTGTTGGTGGGACCATAAATTAGTGCAGCCATTATGGAAAACAGTATGGAGGTTCCTCAAACAAGTACAGATAGAAATGCCATGTGGTTGAGCAACCCTGCTGCTGGGTGTATACCCAAAGGAATGGAAATCACCATGTTGAAGGGATACTGTGGGGAAAATAGGATAATTTAGTCAGGCTCCCTCACATTTCTTGTAAACAAGTTGTGTATGGGTGGAATTAGTGCACATGTTTGCCAATGTATTTTTTAAAGTTTTGTTGCTATTGTGTGTTCTTCAGTTTGTGAAGCACAGCTGGCCAGCAGAGCTTGCATCTATAGAGCATGTTTACTTTGCTGGCAGCTGTTCAGTTTTTTCTTTGAACTGTGCCAGTAGCAATTGAGTTTCTGAGTTTCTCTGTGGGCTGCTTAGCTCATAGTGTTGTGTGTGCTGAATACAGAGTATTCTTACTTCAACTAAGGCTCCAACAACCTTTTTTGTCTGATTACTTAGCTTGTAGACCTGTATATGAAAGGTTTGTGAATGGGCTCGAGGCATCTGTGAGCTCCAGACCCAGCCCTAGCTCTGCAGATACCTACACTCCTATGTTTATCACTGCTCTAAATGTCCATTGATGGATATCTGGATAAAGAAAATGTGGTATATATGCACAATAAAATACTATTGTGCTGTGCCATAAAAAGGAATGAAATTCTGCCATTCACAGTAACATGGATGAACTTGGAGAAAAACATGTTAAGAGAAATAAGCCAGAAAAAGAAATGCCACAGGTCCTTGCTCATAAGTGGAAATTAAAAAATAAACAAATATTTTTTTTTTAAAAGCAAAGCAAGATACAACGATCACAATAATATGTTGAATTTTCAGAAGGAGAGAACAGAACTGAGATTACCAGAGGCTGGAAAGGGAGAGGGAGGGGGGGGGAAGGAAGATTGGTAAAGGGCCAGGAAAAATGATTACACTGTATAATGTCAAATATATTAGTTATTGTGATTTGAGCATCACATATTGCACACAGGTATTAATATTCAACTATTTACTCCAAAGATATGTACAATGAATTATATTACAATAAAAAAAAAGGTCAGGGAAAGAAAGTGTCTCAGCCATCCACTCAGTTGCTCAAACCAGAAACCAGAGTTTCATCTTTGAATTTTTCCTCGCCTTTATTCTTCTATATCCAATAAACCACCAGTTCCTGTGGGGTGTACCACATAAGTGTATCTGGAATCTATCTTCCTCTTACTGTTTACCATTGCCATAATCTTAGTTTAAAGCTTTTATCTTGCCACCTGAAATGTTATATTGTCTCTGAAATTATTGCTACATTTTCTGCAATCCATTCTTGTGCCCTATAATCCATTTTTTCACACTGTAGCATTATATTTAAGACACTAACCAAATATCTCCCCTGATAATAGCTTTTCAGTGATTTCCTACTGTCTCAGGATAACGATTATAATTCCTCAGGTGACTTGGAATTTGCTTGATGACTTGGCTACTCAACCTCACTCTTTGCTCTTAATCCACCTGCACTTCTCTTGAATTCTCAAAAGGACGTGTTCCTTCACACAGCAGCATGTGCCCAGAGTCCTATTTTAGACACTCATCTTACTTGTTGACTGGCTAATTGTTTCTCCTTATTTAGTTGAAATGTTAGTTCCTCCAAAAAAAAAAAAAGAAAGAAAAGAAAAAAAGAGTTCTTCTGAATGTCCTGACTAGATTAAACTACTCTATGATATTATCTACATTTTATACTTCTCATTGGTACTAATAATCACACTTATAGTTACATATATAGCATCTTTTTTTTCCATTATATCATCAGACCATGTTGGTTTTTCTAACTTATAACTCTGTACATTGTACTTTGCTTCATTCAGAGTAGATGCTCATTTGTTGATCAAATGATTTAATAAAGTAAGAAAAACTATAATTAAGTTACAATGAAGTGAAATTGAATCATATTTGTATCACTTTTATGGATTTATTACTTCTCTTAACAATTATGTGTGTATGTGTATGAAAGACAAATGATTTTTAAAGGATAATTTTAATAATGACTAACTATCAAGTACAATTCTCTATCAATCTTGTTTTGCAATGGAAACTGATTTTTATTATGTTGGCATTAAAGAATTGTAAAAATTCATAAACACCTATGGAATAAATGTTAGATATATTATACTTGACATATTAAGTCAAGAAATTGAGCTGATAGATTTGGGAAAAATTTCCAAGAGATGTATATAAAAGTTGTATAGAATAAAGTGTTAACCAGAAAATAAATATTAAAATATTAAGAAAAAAATTACCAGGGATAAAGAGGGAGGGACACTGCATAATGATAAATGGATCAATTCAATAAGAAGACATAGTAATCATAAATGTGTCTGCACCTAACAACAGAAAGCTAAAAATACACAGAAAAGACTGGTAGAACTGGCAATTCTTTGATATCTTCCCAGTCAACTTTTGGTTGGTTGAGGCTATCATATAGTAGATTCATTAGAAAGGGTGCTTGTATACAGTATTTACTGAGTTATTGCACGATCACAACTGTTTTGTTATACTTTTTTCTACTGAAGGACAGCTTGGTTGGCTAGAAGATTCTGGTTATACTTTGTTAATTTTCTTGAAAGTGATACTACACTGTAGCTTTGGTTTTTATGTGGCTTTTTTGAGAATTCAGATGCCACTAGAATCCTCTTGCTTTTGTAAATTATTTCATCACTTTGCTAAGAGCTCCTGAGGAGTTCTTTCTTTATACTTAATGTCTAATAGTTTTACTTGAATATGTCTTAGGGTTGATTGTTTTAGGTCAGTTTTGGCCCATTGTTTTGATTTTCTTTTTTCAGGGACATCAATTATACATATGTTAGACCTCCTTGGTCTTGATCATTTCTACCATTTTCTTTCTGACACTTTTTACTTCTTTTTTAAAATTTTGTTTTATTTCCTCTGGTTAATTGCTCACTTTACATTCATGCTCTTTATTATATTTTAATTTGAATATTCTGCCTTTGGTACTTAATCTTCACTATTGGTGTAATTTGTCTTTTTATTCTGTTTTTTCCTGAGTTCAATCAACTCTCACTTTATATCTTTCTGATTTTGAAAATCAATTTCTGTCCTTAATTTTTGTATTTATCACTCAAAATTTTATTTCCATACATGAATTTTTGTTTGAGGATAGTTCGTTCAGTTTTGAGTGTTGTTTTGCATATTTCTTAAGCTTTACGGTTGCATTCTGAGAAAGAATTTACATCGTCTTCATCAGCTAAAGTGCTTTCACATTTTCAGATGTTTTTCCCATACAATTTTTTTTTGGATGTAGTTTTCCCCCTATTCTTTTGAGCACAGTTTTAATTTTATTTATTTATTTAAGTTTATTTATTTTTGAAGAGTGATATAG
>NW_007745416.1:8217-8521 GCF_000696425.1 Galeopterus variegatus
TGAGCACAGTTTTAATTTTATTTATTTATTTAAGTTTATTTATTTTTGAAGAGTGATATAGCTCTTGTTGCTCTACTCTTGTGTCCATATTGTGGGCAGGAAGAGGAAGGAAGGGAGAAGAGTGAAGGATAAACAGCAAAGTGCTGATTAGGCACTATTTAGTATGAACCCTTAAAAAATTTTCAAATGCTTCACCCGGTGGCCTTTGTTTACACTTCATTGGTCAGACCTGGATCACATGGTCACATCTAGCTTCAAGGGAATCTGGAAAGGTGACTATTTTCCTCTGGGCAGAATTAGAAAA
>NW_007745416.1:10282-11591 GCF_000696425.1 Galeopterus variegatus
CTTGGGAGTCCAAAGGGAGCAGTGGGAAGAAGGCCCTTCTGTCTCTTCTGGTATATTCTGTGTAAAATAGAATAAGCTCCATTCCTGTTAATCCCTCAAATGCTTCCCCGTCTCCCTGACTGAGTTCCTTTCTATCCCTGAACCACTATTTGTCCAAGGGGTGGTTTATGTAGATCTTCTTAAGTCAACCAACACCTCTTTCTAGGTGGTCAACATCACTCAAAGACATGGCTGGGACAGTGGTGGTGTGGTTTCTCCAAAGGAAAATCTGGGTCATTTTGACAGAAAGAGAGAAACATGCTGTAGAGGAAAGAAAAAAAAATGCTGATGCTTTCCACTTGGTGGTGGTCTGGCTTAAAACACCTTTGAAGGCAAAGAATTTCCTCCATTTGTGGCATGTTGACTCTGGCCCTGTGTCCTCCCATGATTCCGGTGTGTTTGGGTCTCCACATTAACCCTGTGTAAAGAGGAATGAGGATTGCCACTACCCATGTGGATTCATAAGCTGCTCTGAAGTGATCTTGGCCTGATGGAAAGGAGCAGTCAGGCAGATTTCACCATCAGCCTCAGAGGATGGCAGCCACTGATTTGTCCCATGGGCTTCTTTACAGGGACCCAGTCTGCCTTCATGAAGAAAAGACAGAGGCAGAAAGGATGGTGGCTGACTGTCTGAAAAGTCATTATCAGGACCTGGTGGTCTTTGAGGATGTGGCTGTGGACTTCAGCCAGGAGGAATGACTTTACTAGATACAACCCAGAGAAATCAACACAGAGATGTGATGCTGGAGAACTACAAGAACCTGGCCACAGTAGGATATCAGAACAAACCGAGTCTGATCTTTTGGTTAGAACAAGAAGATTACAGGACAGTACAGAAAGGAGCTCTCCAGGAATGAAAAGTGCAACTTGAAACCAAAGGGTCAGCGCTTCAGCAGGATTTTTTGAGAGGACAAACCTCTGGTGGGATACAAATGACAAGAAGCTACAATGGAGGAGACCAGTATGATTGTGTGTACTATGGAAAAGTCTTCAGTGAAGACTCATGCCTTAAGACTCATGGAAGAACTCAGAATTTCAAAAACACTTCTGAGTGTAATCAGAGTGGAATAGACTTCCTTACTCTGCACAAGAAAACCTCTACTCAAAAGAACATTTCTGTGTTGAATCAATGTGGAAAAAGCCTTTAGTCTGACTCCAAATGTTGTTTACCAGAGTATGTGCAAGGAAGACAAATCCTTTGAATGCAGTGACTGCACAAGAGCCTTCATTAATCTGTCACACCTTCAGGCACATATGAGAACTCACAATG
>NW_007745416.1:12013-13102 GCF_000696425.1 Galeopterus variegatus
GGCTTGCTGTGACTGTACAAACTTGCAATGCAGAAAAACCCTACAAATGCAAGGAATGTGGAAAAAGCTTTAGATATTCTGTATACCTTAATATTCACATAGGAACTCACACTGGAGACAGTCCCTGTGAGTGTAAGGAATGTGGGAAATCATTCACTAGGTCTTATCAACTTAGCATAGAAAAACTCACACTGGAGAGAAACCTTGTAAGTGTAAGGAATATGGGAAATCTTCATTGTTTCCTCATGCTTCAGTCAACATGTGAAAATTCACACTGGAAAGAAACCCCATGAATATAAGGAATGTGGGGCAGTCTTAATTAGGTCTTCTAAACTTACTGAATATATAAAAACTCACATTTCAGAGAACCCCTTTGGATATAAGCTATGCAGAAAATCCTTTAGAAATTCCTCATGCCTTAATGATCACTATAGAATTCACACTGGAATAAAACCCTATAAATGTAAGGACTGTGGGAAAGCCTTCATTCAGAACTCAGACCATGCTAAGCATGTATGAACTCACAGTGGAGAGAAGCCCTATGAATGTGAAGAATGTGAAAGCATCTTCATGAATCTCTTTGGTCTTAATCAACATGTAAGAATTCACAATGGAGAAGATACTATTTCAGTAGGGAATGTGGAAAAGACTTTACTAAATCCTCAAGACTTACTCACTTTGGGTGAGGAGACACAAAGGATTACTCAAAGCCCATTTCTTCTGAGTAGTGAGGAGCGTTGAAGGGGTTAATTTTCCAGGAACCCTCAGGAGAGAGGCATTACTCCTTGGAAAAATAACACTGGACTGGGGTCTTCTCCCAGTATTTATTCTCCAGGCCAGAAAGTTATAGAAAAAGAACATAGGTGGAGTTATGGCTAAGTATAGTTTAACAATAGAAGGCCCCAACATCAGTGAAATAACACCCCCCCCCCCCCCAATGCAATTTGCAAAAGGTTAAGTCAATCCACCAACAAAAGCTTGTTCTTAGCAAATACTGTCCTTTCCTACAGCAATTTCCTCAGTATATATATATAACAATCAAGTAACTTTAGGTTAACCTGCACCAAGGGCATCTGTCCTTGAGCCAAC
>NW_007745416.1:13678-13932 GCF_000696425.1 Galeopterus variegatus
CCTTTCCTAATTCCACAAGCCTTAATATGAATATGTGAACTCACAGTTGAGAGAAATCCTATGATTTAAATGGTATGGCCTGAATGACGCCCCCCACTCCCAATTTATATATATATATTTTTAAAGATAAGCAGTAAGGGGATCTTAACCCTTGACTTGGTGGTGTCAGCACCACACTCTCTCAAGTGAGCTAACTGACCATCCCTATATAGGGATCCAAACCCATGGCCTTGGTGTTATCAGCACCACACTCT
>NW_007745416.1:14544-15335 GCF_000696425.1 Galeopterus variegatus
AGACAATGGCTGCAAAATGACTGGGATAGTGACTGGCACAAAGTAGGTACCCAATAAATGGCGGTTATTATTGTGGTCATCTTCATTATTATCATCACTTATAGGGCATTTAAGGCACCTCCTGACTGGATTCTTATGATGGTCTCCTACCTGGTTTCCTTGTATTTCCCACTCCACTTCATTCTTCTCAAGATGGCAGCCAGAGATCCCAGCAAGAGATGGCCTTTCCTTACTACCTGGGATAAAATATCCACCAGCATCCTTTATCATCCNAGGAAGAATGCTCATGTGTGTGCACACACATGAGAAGACCATGTGAAGTCACCAGAAGACGGCCATCTGCAAGCCAAGGACAGAGGGCTGGAACAGGTCCTTCTATCATGGCCTCCAGAGGAAACCAACTTTAACCCCAACTTGATATTGGATTTCCAGCCTCCAGAACTGTAAGCCAATCAATTTCTCTTGTTTAAAAAGAAAAAAAAAAAAAAAAGAAAAGAAAAGAAATGCTCAACAATAAAATTTGCCTTGCAGGGTTGCTGTGAATATNCCTATATAGGGATCCAAACCCATGGCCTTGGTGTTATCAGCACCACACTCTCCCAAGAGAGTCACAGGCAGGCCTCCCAATTCATATTTTGATGCCTTAATGCCTAGTTCTGCATAAGGTAATTGGATGTAAGGTTTTTACATAAGTAGTGAACTTAAAATGAGGCTGTTAGGGTCAGTTTCTAATTTAACATCACTGGTGTCCTTATAAAAAGAGAAAGTAGAAGGAAGAATGCTCATGTGTG
>NW_007745416.1:17342-17984 GCF_000696425.1 Galeopterus variegatus
ATCAGGATAATTAGTATATTCAACATTATAAAATGTAATTGTTTTTCATGGCCCTTTACCAATTCTTCTCTTACCTCCTCTCTCCCTTTCCCATCTCTGGTAACTTCAGTTCTCATCTCTCCTTTTAAAGCCTCTATGTATTATTGTGATTGTTGTATCTTTCTTTTTTATTTATTTGTTTATTTTTTAGCCCCCACTTATGAGTGAGGACATGCAGTATTTGTCTTTCTGTGCCCGGCTTATTTCACTTAACGTGATTTTCTCTAAGAAGTACTATTACATCCTTGACTTTTATTTCATGTTTTCATTGTTTTATTTCAAGTATTTTTTTAAAAAGTTGCTTATATTCTGAACCTTTCCTTAAGTCATAGTTTGTTTTGCAAAGTTTCACTCTACAGAAAGGAAATTCCATGGGGAAGTTGGTCCCTTGATCATAGTGCATGGCTCAATTTATTTTAAATAGTTCAAAGATCTAAGCATTTAATCACAACCCTTTGATCGTGTGGGTGGGTAGGTTTTCTACATCAAAATAGGATCTTAAAACTTCTGGGTTTGCTGCTTCCTATGGCTTTTGTTTATTTCGTAGATGTTATAAATTCAAATATTAACCACAATACAGATCTCTTGAATTTTCATTTTTTT
>NW_007745416.1:19086-21439 GCF_000696425.1 Galeopterus variegatus
GAATTCAGGGTTGCCCTATATTCCTCAGCAGTAGAGTGAACTGAGAAAGGAAGGGTCTAAGAAACAGTTTTCTGGCTGAGCTGTGCAGATTGGATGGGGCGGGCGCATCTGGAGACGGAGGCTTTGGGAATTTAGGCATCAGCTGACAGATGGTGAGAAGGGAAAAGCATCAGAAATGTGGACAAAAGTAAAATTAGTGGGATGTGATGACTGACTGGATATGGGAATGAAAGGAGGTGTGAATCAAATATGACACTGAAGCTCCAAGCCTGGAGAGCTTGGAGGGAGATGGTGTCATTGATGTGTCTTCGAGTCACACTTGCCTGTCAGTCTTGTGACTTCAGAGCTTAGTCACATCAGCAGCAACCCCTGAGATGATGCCGTGGTCTCTTTCTCTACCACTTTTCTTACTCTAGAATACTCCTTTCTAAGTTTTTTTTTTTTAAAGTTCAGTGACTTTATTTGGTCTTAAACTTCAGCACGTGTCCTGACCTGAGGAATTTTGATGCACACTGATTTATTCCCATCAGTTCATATCACTGACTTTTGTTTTCTCTGTTAATTCTGTTCCTCACTGTTTGGGGTGCATTTTTAGTCCTTCAAAAGTATATTTTTAAAAAATTTCAGTAGGAAATCAGAGAAAAGAAAAAAAGCCATGGAGATAAATTTTATAGCAGAGAATTGAATGAAGTGTCTATATTTCTTCCTCCTTATTTCTCATGGATCATATGTGGTGAAAAAATCCCTAATGGGGCATCATAAAATTTGATGATTTTAAAAATCTTTTACAATTTTGGGATTCTGCAAGGTACCATTTTGGAATTACCAAGGGAGAGCATGTGACTGGGATAGAGATTGAATTATTTCACTGTGGGATCAGTCGCACTGGCGTGTCAAGCTCTCTCCTATTTTTCTCTAGCTATTGTCTGTATTCTGTCATTATGCTTGGGTCCAGAGTGCAGCATATGACTGCATATACAGTCTGCATGCTCATATGCTGATTTAGGCTTTTACAGGCAGGTCACCTTTGCTTGCTTCTAGGTGAGGTAGTGTTGTGGGGAGAGAGGAAGTATTTCTTACCAGTTAAGTGGGAGAGAGAGTGGGAACAGGAGAAGGGGTAGCAGAGAGAAAAATAAATACAGAAAAGACGGTGGTGACATAAAATGAAAAGGTCATTTTCAAAGAAGGCTATCAGGTATTCCTCCTGCTGAGGATGAAGCCTGGAAAAACTGGACCCTGCCCAATTCTTCTCTGATCTCTGTGTGATGTCTCAGGTCAGTCCTAGTATATTTCTCTAATGGATCAAAGAATAGGTTGAGTTCAAGCTCAGATAAGAGGTATTTGCCTGTGTAGGCAAATAAATGTACCTTTGACTTCTAGAGAAAGGACATATTCAATTTTACTCTTCACTTATGTGCTATGTACCTACAAAGAGTTTAGGGTAGTGGTTAAAGAGCATGAGATCTGTGGGTAGGCTGCCTGATTGCAATTCCCGACTCCACTGCTGTGTAACCTTAGGCAAGTTAATTTACTTCTCTGTGTTTCTTTTTCCTCATATGTAAAAAAAGGTAATAATAATTATACCCACGTCACCGATTTGTGAGAATTAGATGAATTAATGGATACAGAGCACTTATAAAGTATGTGGCATATGGTAAACATTTGAGCATTTGTCATATAAACACACCTATCGAAGCTGCAAGACTGGTAAGGAAATCTGACCTGAGTAAACTGAGGACTGGTATAAGTGAGTAAATAGGACAGAGGACCTTTTAGAATGGGGGGAATTATCAGTGAGAAGATAATTTTCTGAGGCATAGATGAAGGAAACAAGGAATATAGGAGCAGAAATGTGTCGTGGGGGCTACCCTGTAGGAGACAGCGATCAAAATGCAATGAAAATAAAAAAATATAGACTATTAACTCGAACAGCTCCCCAAACTCAGTTATCTTGTGGTGAACTAGAAAGAACCCCGGATTGAAAGTCAAAAACTGGTTCTGAGTCCCAGAATTCACCACGTTCTGTGTGATCATGGGCAAATGACCATTTCTCTGAGCCTTAATGTTCTAATAATAAAATTAAATAAATTAAAATAAAATAAGCTGTTAGCATACTAGTATTTAATGCTGAATGAGTACATTTGGCTAACTGAATGATTGGGTAATAATTGTATTGCAAAGTGGTCTGCACTCTCTAAAGTGCTATAAATGAGGTGAATTGGGGTTATAACTATTGTTTATTATAGGGCCTTCACTGCCTGGCATCCAGCATAGCCGAACTGAATCAATTGGCAGTAAAAATAATGTGACTGAGTTAATTCTCACTGGCCTTTTCCAGGATCAAGGGGTTCAG
>NW_007745417.1:0-14812 GCF_000696425.1 Galeopterus variegatus
TAGAGGAGGGTATTAATTAGAATATTTTTCAGAGAATTCAGAAATTATAAGCAATATTTTTTGTTATATTTGTGGCATATTTCTATTGCAAGTGATGAAAACTGAACTCAATTTTTTTTTTTAATCAAAAAAGGGAATTTATTGACTTATGTAACTGAAAAATTTGGAGGATAAGTTATATTTGTGGCATATTTCTATTGCAAGTGATGAAAACTGAACTCAATTTTTTTTTTAATCAAAAAAGGGAATTTATTGACTTATGTAACTGAAAAATTTGGAGGATAATGCTGGCTGAAAGTATAACTGGATAATGGCCTTACATGTTGTTTTCAGGAATCAGTGTCTCTCCATCTTTTAGCTTTGCTTTTCAATTTTTATGTCTCAGGCAGGCTTTCCTCAATCTTGAGAAAAAAAAAAAAAAGCCAGCAGTAATTCTAGGCTTATATCCTACCACCTTAGAAACTCCTGTTAAAATACAGAGTCTCTTTTCCAATAATTTCAGCAATTGTTCAGAATACTGCGACTCATTGGGGATGGTCTTTTAAAGAAATGATTATGAATGTACCAGTCTTTGAGTGGTTATGACTCTGATTAGCAAAGCTTGACTCACATACATTTCCATAGAGCTAGAGGTTGGGGTTGGCCTCATCCAAGTCTCATGAATTGAGAGGTGTAGTTCACCTTGATCTGATGGGTAGTGCAGAAGAGGCCTTTCATAAGAACAGTAGAAATACAATACTGATGTAGGCACTGGGTCCCTGTGGAAGGAGCACTTTCTGACTATAATAGAGGGGTTGGAACTGGAGGTCATAAAGGAAAGACTGAAATACCCAAGGATCAATGCTACAGGGAAGAAATCAAGAGCTGGAGCTTGTTGGTTGATTTAATGAGTTATGTATCAACCTGACTTCATTTTTATATATTATTTTGACACATAGTTATTGAATATCTAGTATATGCCAGGAATGGACTTTTATATGTTTATCTAGGGTTGCACCTTGGGTCTAAGTGAGAATCAGACTTGCCTGCACAGGTCTGGCAGATGTATGTGATGAGGCTGGTAGAAAACAATTGCATGAGGACCTCAGAGCATCTTGAGAGGTTTCATGCTGAGGGAAGGTAAGTTTGAAGGAAGAAAGTCAGTCTTTGGAGTTGGAGTAGAGAGGCAAGTGCAGCTTGGTGTCTCTCATTCAGATCAGCTCCCCAGCGCAGGCCCCCTTGATTTGTGTATGAACTCCAGGGAAAGCATAAATCTCTTCCCATATCCTCTTATTTGAAGAGTATTCTGAGATGTAAAAAATATACATTATAAAAAAAAAAATCCTGTTCTCACTTTGCAGGTAATCATCTGTGGAAACTGGGGCTTTTCTTTACACCATAAAATCAGGCAAAAAACTAGAAATAAATTTATATAAAGTTTATATAGGGCTGCATCTATCATACATACCTCTGATTTCAAAATAAATAATCATCAAAAAGTTTCATTTTCTTTATTCATTATAAATGATGTTATAGTGTATAACATTATAGTCATCTATTATATATAATAAGACACCAAACAAGATTTCATTTGGGAAAAAAAAGTTCCGTTACTGAAAGCAAAGTTGAAAACCATGGATGTAGCAAAAATTTAAATTGTCTATTTAACTTAAAAATTAGGCCTCCATACTTAAGATTTAGTTAGTGCTGGAGCTTTTTTCACCTATCTTAAATGGACTTTGGTTTTCTTTATTTTTTTGCAGCTGTCTGGTATGGGGATCCGAACCCCTACCTTGGTGTTATAACCCTGCACTCCAACAACTGAGCTCACCAACCAGCCCCTCAAACTGATTAAAGTGATTTACAAGTTACTCAAGAGAGTGGCATCTGTCAGTGTAGTTATCTAATTTTGTAGAACAAAAAGTTACTAGGAAGTGATGAGTGGTCAAGTCATTCCTACCCCTAACAGCTGAGGAATCTTGGTCAAATCCCTTCAGCTCTCCAAACTTTGGTTTCCTATGGTAATATCTGTTGCTTTGTGTTGCTTCACTCCCCATGAATTTGTCACCCCACTTCCCCTGGGTGACAGAGATGCAAAAGATTATTCAAAGCCCATCTCTTCTGAGCAGTGAGAGGCCCCGATGTGGTTAATCTCCTGCCAGAACTCTCATCGAGAGGGATCCCTTCCTTGGGAAATTAACTCCAAATTGGGGTTCTCTTCCTGCATTTATTTTCCAGACCAGGAAGTTACAGAAAGAGAACAAACGTGGGGTTATAGTTTAACAATATAGGCTGGTTACTTTTAGTGAAACAAGCCAGATGACACTCCAGTAAGGCTATCAACAAAAGCTTTGATTTTAATAAACATTCCTTCTCCCTCCAGCAGTTTCTCAGTATCTTTACATATAGTCAGTCTTTGAGCCAGCAACCTGCTGTGCCACAAATCTTTATCTTACACCAGAGACTTATAGCCTGAGGAAAATTTCCTGTCCTTGCAAGATCAATATTTGAAACTGCAAGATTCTGGAAAACCAGGCCCTGTGAAGTACATATGCTTTTTAGTATATTCCACAAATATCTTAGCGGGTGTTGCAAGGATTAGAAGATATTGGTCCCTTGGTAAACACATCTCACTTCACAGTAGATTTGACACTATATTATGATGTATAACATATGTAGATATGCTGATGATTATTATTTTAGATGAAGATAGTAGAGTCAAATCGCCCTTGCTTATATTTACTTTCAAAGCCTAAGCTATTGAGTCAATCATGGGGGAGTAAAATTATAAAATGAATAGCTGACTAGTCAAAAATAGTATATGCCCCTACCCTAGGTACTCTAGAAGACTTATTGCATATGACAAAAACGAACCGAACAAAAATACTTAAATTTGCTTTAGAAAAAGAGAAATTCAGTGGCAGACAAACTTAAAAGCCTACAGTAGAGACCTGAGAGAGGTCTCTGGCATGACTAGATACAGGGGTAAAATTAGGCTTTTGCAATCTCTCTTTCTTTCCTTCCCTCTCTTGACCATCTGTTTCCATTTCTTGCTTGGTTTTTCTTTGTGGTAGCTTCATTCTTAGGCAGATTTTCTTCATATGATGACATGCAGTAAGCTTAGGGTAACATCCTACTTATCTAGCAAGTCCTACAAAGTCAGAGGTATCTTCTTTATCCTTTTGTTGCTGTGGACAAGGGGACCTAGGTTACATGTCCATTCCTCAGAACCAGTTATTAGGTCTTCTCCAACCAAATCTCAAAGACTGAGAATAGGGTAAGGACTGGCCTTCCAAAAGGAGGAGGTAACTTCTGTCACTAGAAACTGGAGTGCTAGGAAGATATACGTAACTATCATTTCCTAAGTGCATGATCTGGGACAAGTTCTTGATCTTTCCGAATGCTAACTTGATCACTTCTTATTGATAGGAATATTTACATCACATATTTAGGTTGATAATTAAATGGCTTAAGGTATTAAAGAGCTTCCCAGAGTAGCTGTCATATAGTAGGTGTATTTATTACATCTCCTTATTTTTCTGTTCTCAGTAGTGTAGAAATTTGATTTATGAGGTGAGATAGGAGATGCTCTGAAAGTCGTACCACGATGTCAATTTTGTCTTGATTCAATACATTTGTACAGTATTTCCTGTAGGTGTATGCTACTTTAAGCAGACATATTATGGGACAAGGGGGATTGATGTTAATTTTGTCTTGATTCGATACATTTGTAAATGGAAATCATGAACATCTGTACAGTATTTCCTGTAGGTGTATGCTACTTTAAGCAGACATATTATGGGACAAGGGGGATAAGTTTAGCTTTTGTGTTCTTTTAGGAGTTTGAAGTACACAAGTAGCTATATTTACCTATCTGGTGGAACAGGTCTGACTTTACCTGCCTATGTCGAAAATGTCATCACAGACAGAAATGCCTGAATGAGCTCACTATTTGTTACCTCCCAGAGAATATTAGCCACCCCAGGCATAGGAGTCAAGAGAACTGTAGGACTATCAATCAATGTGTTTAATGGTAATTTGCTGCTATCTTGTTTTGTCCTGTCAATGTGAGGACAAAAGCTGTGGTAATATTGACACAACCCAAGGAACATGCAGCAATTTGAATTGTTGTTTGTCAGAATGAAGCTATAGTCATGTAGGCTTAGAAGTGCTAAAAGCAATTAGTCGTAACTGATCTTGACTATTAAAAAAATGCATGGGAGGCAGGTTGTGTGGTATCCTTTTAGTTCCTGATTGATTTTTGTTGTGGGTTGTTTTCTGTAATTTTTCTAATAACAAACACTGTGTGACAGTATCTATCCTTCTAGCATGTATTGTAATCCTCAGTTTTTCGGTCCTGACATAATCCATTAGCAGCTGCTTTACAAGCCTGAATATAAACACAGAGCTGGTCAAGTCTCATTACAATAAAAACCTTTGTTTAACAAAATGGTTCCCAAGTCTCTTCTGTGGTGTAATTAATTCAGGTAGCATGGAATAAAACATTTTGGTACTACACAGTATTTGGAGATCCTCTTCAAATGCTTCTTAAGTGATTATGAAATCGTTCATTGCTTATTCAACACTTTAAAAATATCTACTGTATCTACTGCTTGGCACTGGGTCTATAGTAATGGACCAAACCAAATCCCTTCTCTCAGAGACATCACATTCTAGCAGATGGCAATGACAATTGTATTAGTTTGTTCGGGCTGCCATAACAAAATATACACTGGGTGGCTTAAAAAACAGAAATATGTTTTCTCATAATTCTTGATGCTAGAAGTCAAAGGTTAAGGTGCTTTCAGGTTTGGTTTTCCTGAGGCCTCTGTGCTTGCCTTTCAGATGGCCACCTTCTCACTGTGACTTCATGTAGTCCCTACTCTGTGCACACACCTTGGTATGTCTCTGTGTAATCCAAATTTCCTCTTCTTCTAAGGATACCAGTCAGATTAGATTAGGCCCCATCCTAATGGCCTCAGTTTAACTTAATCACTTCTTTAAAGGTCCTACCTCTGTCACATTCTGCAGTACCAGGGGTTAGGGCTTCAACATATGAATTTTTAGGGAACACAATTCAGCCTACAAAAGTGGAACCATCACCCAGTTTCACAAACTAGAAACCTAAAGTTTGTCTTAGACTCCCTGCTTCTACCTTGTGGCATTACTATCTCAGTGGGACAGATCTTTAAAGGTAAAATGCACGACCGGAGGCTGTGCAGTCTTATGGAAAGTGCATTCCTGGGGTTTGATTTGAAGTCCTCGGTTAAAGTCCCAGCTCCTTTGCTTTCTACGTGAGAACTTGGGAAAATTATGTAACCCAGCTAGTCTCAAATTTCTCATTTGTGAAAGAGGGCTAATAGATTCTGTCTTGTAACGTTAGGTTTTGGTCCAATTTAGCCAAATAATAGTGAAAATATTTGCTAAACTATACGATTCTGTAAAAGTATTATCATTTACTAATATGGTTAAATTGCTTCCCCTTTATGTTTGGTTTTGACATCTCCTCCCTTCTTCTAATCCCTGAACAAGGAAAGTGTTTTGTAAACTAATGGTGATGATTCACAGCACAAATAAAGATTATTCACCTCTTTTTTATGCAGGACATCGGGTCTCATTATGCGATAGGTTTTATTATGGGCGAGAAGCCCAGGAGTCAGATTGATGTTTGTGTTGTCCCATGACATAACTAAGATTGTATATCAATGGTCTTTATTACTCTGTAGTGATTATTTGGTAAAATGAACTAATTCTAAGTGAGCCTGTGGTCTTGGCTTCATCCCTTTTGCTTCTTTCCCCTTTAGACAGTCATTTTTCTGTCTTTCTTGCCCTGCTCTCTCCCCAAAGGGCAGCTGTATTTGTGTGTGTCATCCTGAGAGGGCAGGCAACTGGCTGCCATCAAAGTCACTCTGAGGCCTGGCCAGCGGGGAGCCATGAAGAACCATCTGCTTGCCTCTGCTGCAGAAATTGAGTGTCACCTCTGAGGTAGACTTGTTTAGAGAAGGAGAATAGAGTTATTATTAACTAAGTGTATTGTTTGCCAAGAAAGGGGCATAGTTTCAAGCAGTAAATAAGGAGGAAGATATAATCCATGCTGTTAGACCTGCATATGTAGCTACATGGAAATAGTTTTCCGATAATTGAGTGAGAGATGACAGCAGGTGCATTGGGGACATACCTCCTATTGAATACAATCTCAAACATGCAAAAATAAATGAGAAGAACGCATGATTTGTAGAATGGAAGTTAAAAAAAATATTTTAAAAAGTTATGTTAATTGTTTTAACCCTCAGAGTCCTACCTGTTGTTCCTAAGGCTAAAATTGCATGTGGGGTAAAGAAAAAGCCTGGGCTTTGACACTGGACAGGCTGACATTCAGCTCCTCACTTTAATTACTATCAGGGTTTACACTAGTCAAAACCTTCTGGAATTGTTTTCTCATCTGTAAAACGGACATTATAATATCTAATTGAAAATTTTGTTGAAAAATTTGGAGTCCATCTAATGGTTGTCACAGGTGGTATTCGAATATAGCAGGCAATAAATAATCATTAGCTATTGCAATGAGCCAGTGTTGAGATGATTGCTTTCCATTATTCTTACCTGTAGGTGAGTAGAAGTACAAGAAATATAGGCATCTAACTAACCATACGGTCTTGACGGTGGTTGATAACTTGGCTCAAGTTAGCTATATTATTTTAACACAATTCAGAATACATTTATTAAATGCTGATTATGGAAAAATCATTGTGCATGGAGCAGGAAGTACCAAGATTAGCCCGGGATTCAAAAGTTGTTGGAGTAGTCAAGATATGCAGCTACTGAGCTATTAGCTCTTTTTCAATTGTGCAATACCTCATTCCTCTATAAAATCCTCTTTGGATTCTCTCTGCAGCAAATGTTAATATTTTAGTTAGTTTTATTTCTTGATCACAGCTGTACCGAAAAGCTTTTCATAACCTGAGTAGGTTTTAAAATATTTTGATATGATTTTCTTTTTGGATGTTGGGTCTCTCTGGTCAGACACTCATTTAGAAAAATGTAACATGTATTCCTACCAACATTTGAGATGCCTCTCTCTGGATACTACTTCTAAAAATGTTTTGAACCTAGTCTGATGCCATACAAAGAGAAGACCTATAGCAGGTGTGAGTAAAAATGAGAAAAAGACAAAGACATGAGACTCTAAAATGTCAAGAAATGGGGAGATAATGAAAGGAGCAACTTGGTAAAGAGAAAGAGAAAATAATGCAAAAACTGGAGAAATATATAAGGGAAAAATAGATGACAGAAACTTAAAGAGAAAAGCAAGTGAAAAGGGAATTTATGTCAGAATATATGGTCATGTCATAAAATCTTTGTCGTACTTTTGGTTTGAAAAGTTTTTTTTTTTCTGTTTGAAAAGATATTTTAATTGACGACATTTGTCTCTTACATATATCTCTTTACAAAATTCTTGCTGCTTTTATAGACCTGCTGCTTGATCTCAGCTGAATATAGTAGCAGTAGTAGGTGCCAGTAATTGAACACTGCCAGTCACAGAACAGTTTCCCTTTCCAGTGGGGCAGCATTAAAATTTTCATTTAGTCAAATGAGAACACCAAAAATCACTGCTGCTATCATTGACAGATTGTGAGATTGTTCTAAGGATAAAATACTTTCGAGTTCTCCCTATAAACAGTGGGCTCCCATCCTAGAAACTTTAAGCATTCACTGATATCTAAATAATAAACACAATGGGAAAATTGAAGACAATTTTTCTCAGCAGAAAGATGTGCTCCGATTTCTTGTCTCATGTCTTAAAGTGACATTTGGTGGTTTTCATTTTGAGGCATAAATTCCACACAGAAGTACAACACAATCATTTCGATGACAGTGGAGTTGTATTTTGTGCGTGATTTGCTCCATCTTTAAATTTCTAAAGAACAGAATTGTAGAAAATTTCCTGGGAAATTTTAAATTTTTTCTGGCATTGTGCAACCTTTATATTTTTATAAGTCTACCATGGGTCTGGAGGGAAATCTCTATAGTGAATAAAAGAATGGGACTCCTTTCAGAATGAGTTTATCAATAAAATGACTGTAAAATAAATTTCCTTTCAGAGTTTTGAAACGACAACCACCACCCATTTTTCATGAACATGTCTGACTGGTTAAAAACAAAATTAAAAAATGATTTTGTGTGTCTTTAATATATTTTTATAGAAATATTTATTTTTATTTATCAATAAAAAATTAAAGTTAGACTTCCAATAATGTTTGATTTCCAATTATTATTTGCAGATATTTTTCTCTGGAAAATTCATATAAAAAAGAATAAATTTCCCTTTCTTTCCCCTGGAACATCTGTTTTCTTTGATATTAATCTGACCTTAAACAAAGCTATGAGATACTAAGTCTTATTTCTCAGCACCGAAGATACAACACAGAAAATAATCAAGAGATACTCAAATCAAATTTTGCTTTGACAATCCCAGGAGGAATATTAGAGTCAAATCTGAAGTATATAGTAATTCTTTTAAATGTCCTAAAGAATCATTCGATACTTTTATGTTAATCACAATGGAAACAAAAAAAGGTAGGGAAAAAAGTCCTAAGCAAACAGGAATCTCTTAGAAGGCAGGTATTATTATTATTGTAGAACTATCATCAATTTGAGTCAGTTTAGTGGCAACAGTTGGAACTATTTATAATCAGAAGGATTTAAAGCCGACATACTAAAAATTATTTTGTTAGGGCTCTTAGTCAAGGTTTTTCACTTGCAAGAACATATTGTATAAAATATATTATTAAAAATTGATTTGTCACCCTTCATAAAACATTTTAAAAAGATGTTACCATATATATTATTAAAAAAGTAACTAGCTCCTAAGAAAATAACAGATTTTATTTGATAGTATTCTCTTAAATTTGAGTATCAATATCCTGGTTAAACCAAAAATCTGTGTGAATGAGTCCCATGAACAAAGACTGCTCTGGTTTCTAGATTTTATTTGATAGTATTCTCTTAAATTTGAGTATCAGTATCCTGGTTAAACCAAAAATCTGTGTGAATGAGTCCCATGAACAAAGACTGCTCTGGTTTCTTTAAAATGAGAATTCTAAGTCAACTCTCTAAATTTAAACACTTCTCCAAATTCAAACTCCGAATGGATTGTGCAGCAGAGAATAGAACATGGACTCTTTGATCTCTAGTCTTTTCCTTGTCTGTTCTACTTTACTTTGTTGTATCGCATTCCTATTTTCCACAAAAGCTCAGAGAAGCCAGCTGAATGCTATGAGTTAGGGAAGAAATGTGCAGCTCTCTCATAGGAGGACAGTTTTTATTTCAAATCAGTTCAGCTCCATAGAAGAAAAGGTTAAGCTGTGAAGAGAAGAGCTTTGACATGTGAGATGCATTTGTTTGTATTTACTGGTCATGGCGCATTTCCCTTAGCTGGTACGGATGCAGTTACTTATTTCTCATAGGCTATTGTGCTATAGAATTTGTTGTTGCCCTTGTAGGAATGCTAAGGTCCTCGGCTGGGGTAGAAGATTGTCTCTCTTGAAGGTCACTTTACTGGCAGCAGCCTGTAGCGACCACAGGCTGATTTTTTAAAAATCTCCTTTGTCTTTGGATTTTGGAATGCCATTCTGGGTACTTGATGCCCAGATACCTGTCTCCTTGCCAGAGTGCCTACTTCTTCATTAATATTGCTTCTCTTTTAGTCCAAATCCTTACTTTAAACTTGGATACAGTTGTGTCCTAATTCCCGGTGTGTTTTTTCCAGTACTTTATTCTCTCCACAAATCTTACCTAGCTCTTGAGCACCTGGGTTTTTACCTTAACTAGTAACTTCCAGGTATTATTTCATTCCAGTATCTGTCTCAAGCTCTAGCTCTAACCATAGGTTACCTGGTCTCTGTTCCTTACGTTGTCTCTACCAGAGCTACCTGCCTCCCACAGTTTCAGAACAGATAGTTGCAAAGACCTATGGAAAAGACTTCCAGATTTCATAACAACATTGCTTCCCTCCTTACTGAGAAGCCCTGAGCAAATATTTCTTAACCTTGTAGTTGCTCCAGGGCTGACAGTTAATACAATGGCATTTATTATCAAAAATAAGTCTCAAAAGATAAACATTTGGCTTTGGTGCCAGAATCTTCTATTTTCTCTCTGCTAATTAGTACAACTTTGGTTTAGATATGGTGGGTGTGAATTGCTCTCCATCTGAAGAAAAGTTTATAAATCTCTGAAAAAAATTGTTTTATAATTGTGTGTAGTGGTAATATTGCTGTGCAAAAACAGGTGCCAACCAAAAAGCCTGGCTTTGAAGGAAAGCTTCATAGTTGAGTTATGAGACAGCTGGGGAGCAGCAAAATAGATATGGATCCATAAACCCCGCAGGAAAAACAACTTTAATCAGGGCCTGACACGTTTGGTGATTGTAACGAAGTCCGTTGGTATGTGTAAGCCCTGGATCAAATGGGACCAATTGGCTATTGACAAGTGTTACATTAGTGCAAAACTGGATGAAAAACTGCACAGACTCCAATATTGAGAAATGAGGTTCTTGTAAAAGAAAGGAACTTGGTGTTTGAAAAACCTATGTGTACTGGTGCAGGTGATACCTTCGGTGGACTGAAATTCCTCTAGGCTCAGCCTCAGACACCACAGTGGCATTTACTGCTGTCTTTCCGAGCCTTTCAGGGTAACAGTCCTTTCTGACTCCCCGAATTGATTCCATGGTTATGAATATCAGTAGCTAATGCTGGCAGCCTGACCCAGGAGCAGAAAGCATTGCCCTGCCCTGAGAGCCCCTCAAATGGATTTTACAAGGGAGTGGTACATACTATGCTTCTAGGTGCAGTGAAGCATGTTTCTAGTACTTTTCACAGATCATAAATTAATTTGAAATGAACTTTTCTCCTCCCACAAAACATAATACCAGAGAAGAGTTGTCATGTTTTTTCTGTAGCATAGTGCCTGTGGCAGGGTGGGGGGAGTCATTTTCTTCTGCATTTGTTGACTGGACGCGTGATAGGTAACAAATGCTAGGCTGCCATAAATGCGTGGCATGTGTGTCCAATTCAAAATAATTTGCAGTTTGGAGTAGATTCTCCACACCTTCAGTCCTGAACCTGAAAGAGTATAAGGAGCTGTGCATATTCTGTTCTGAAAACGGGTGTTATGTAAAGCCTAAAACTGATGTGTCAGGGACCCCAAATGTTCTGTCTTTACTGTTTCTGTATTGCATATATAAGTGATTATTCTTGATAGTTATCTGGAAAAGATAAGAAGTAGCAAGTAGGACATGCAGTCCTACTTTACAATTCTGTGTGGGCATTTGGTAAACAATAAAATAATGCAATATCCTCTTTAGTAATGCTGCAGGGTAGGAAGCATGAAACCAATTTTATCAGAACTTAAAATTCAGAGTGTTTCTTTAACTTGTTTGCAGCACCTGCAAATTTTTGTTATATACAACAAAAATGTAGTAAATAGTTATATTAAACTTGGTTGATATTAGTTTAGTTTTCTAATTTTCTCTTGCCTTAGTATATATATTGGGAGCCATAGAAAAACATATTTGATTAATTGTGCTGTGATTGAAAGTGATTGTGTGTCAAAGAGAATAGAAGATATTGAGGAAGAAGAGAAAGGAGAAAGAAACTTAAAAGGGGGAGGATGTGTAGGTCGGCAAATATCCCCAGGAAACTCAACATAAACCGCCTCTTTAATGGCCTTCTTTTCTTCTACCCAGATTTTCTCCTGATCTCCTCGACTACACATTTTATTTTCCATACACTACTCTTCTATTATGTTTCATAGATACCTCAAATTCAATGTCCAAACTGAGCTATTTTTCCTTAGTCCCTGTCTTAAGGAACTGCACCACCATTCTACCAAAGATAGAAACCTAGGAGACATCTCGGAACCCTGCCCACCTTCTTTCCTACTCAACAGCTACACGAGGGAGCTTCAAAAAGTTCATGGAAAAATAGAATTAAAAGGTAATGTAAATCTTTCCATGAACTTTTTGAAGTATCCTCATATATGGCTTGTGGAGTCTGTCTCCAAAATTCCCTATCCTTTTAAAGCCAAATCTGCTGCTTTCACTGTTCTTGCTTGGATTACTAGCTGAAGGGGCCCCCTGACTCAACCACCCTCCTACTTTAATTTAGCCCATGTCCTGCAGCCATAGCTTTTAAAATGCAAATCTGATTACATCGCTTCCCTGATTAAAACTCTTTGATAGTCCCTGTTGCCCACAGAATAAATTTAGCACCCAAAATTGTTCATAACCTAGCTGTGCTTGCTTTTCCAATCTCATTTCCTAATGCTACACTCTGGGGTCCATCCACTATATAAAAAGCAGTTTTCAGTAAGTGTGGTGCTGTTTCATTCTTCCATGTCATTGTATATGTTGTTATCATTGCTGGGAACACCTTTTTGTGTTTGGTACCTGGCTGGGGATGCACATCCATCTGTAGTGAACTCATGTTTCTTCATCTGGGAAGGACTCCAAGACTTCTTAGTTTGAGTTATGTTCTTTCTCTAGCTCTCCCAGTATATCATGTGCATAATCTTAACATTGTATCCATCCATGTTAGTTTAATTGCTGGTTTCTCTGCCTCCCTCACTTATTCTAAGCTCTTCAGGGTCAAGAACAGTGTTTTTACAGTTTTGAGTCTCCAGTGCAATATAGTCCCTGTTACAAGATGCTCAATGTATATCTGTTGAATGAACATATAGATGATAAAAACCGAACTTGATTGGGATGATGGATGAGGAGCTACTGGTTTGGAGAGATGGCTATTGTTTGGGGGGATTTGGAAATGTGTAGACTTATGAGCTGAAAGAGGATTTGATCTTAATTCAGATTTAATTTGCACCTTTGGGCCATACTGATCCTGATGAAGCCAACAGCAATTGGAGACTACTGTAAGGGTGTACAGAAAAAGCAGCACTCTTGGTGCCTTACTAGAAGTGGGAAAGGGGAACTGGGATGTGGGCCAGTGAGAAACTGGTAAATAGATGCAAAGAATGATGATGTATCGTAGTGATGAATAAGCTAATCATCTTGATTTCACCACAACATATTGAACACAAGTATTGATAGTCAACTCTGTACCCCAGAAATGTGTATAATCAATTAAGTTTCAATTAAAAATTTTTAAAAAAGAAAAAGCAGCACAGATATAAAAAACCAAAAAGATTTTATTTTGCTCTTTCAGTCTTTGATATATTAATGCACCTAAATTCCCCTCTCTCTCCCTCTGTTTCTACTTTCCTCCCTCTCTCCTGCCCACTCTAGCTTCTTCTGAAAGAGATATAAATAGATGTATTAGAACATATATATATATTTTAATTATTTATATATTATATATAAACATTTATGTATATACGTACAAATATATTTTAAAGGTAACTGTTAATATATGTGTATTATGTATACATATACAATTAAAAATCTTTTAAATATCTTGTATTTCTTTCTTCTGGATAGTTCCATGTGGATATTGGTAATGATTAAAAGAAGAGAGTTTGGGGCTGGGGAGGGAGAAGGGAAGTCAAGTAATGGCAAAGCCAGAACATGTATTTTGAGGACCAGGCTTTGGGAGAGAGGACAAAACAGAAGCAGAGTATAGGGATTTAGAGCTTTATTCCTTGGCCTGTCAAAGGGGGAGTGGTGGATGCAAGGACTGAAGGAACTAGGGCTGAGCGGTGCACTGGGCTCCTACATACTCAGCCTGGAAATACCATGGACAGAGCTAAGGCTGGCTTTCTCTGTGGATTAGGGAAGACACTGAAGAAACACTACCCATGAGTACACATGGGGCATGTCTTTTTTCAGCCATACTGAACTAATTATGAGTGTGAGAATTGCCAAACCCTTTTTCTATCTCAGCTATCCTCTGCTGATACTCTGGAGCTCTAGCAGCACTGAGAATTGGCAGTCATGTGAGCTCTCCATCCCATTGTAAGCCCAACCTCTGGGCTCTTTCCTAAATTGGAGAGAATGCACCTAGGGAAGAAAATGTGTCTAATACCTTGTGCAGTGCAGGGTTCACAAAAGGATGGTTGACACTGCTGGGGACTTGAAGGCATATATATGGCATGATGAGCCGGTTATCATTTGTAGGATACTTCTTACTTTGGTGTGTAAAAAGTTGTTATATTAAGATTGCTTTCAAGATGTGGCTAAAAAGCAATGTATGTGCTCCAGGAAGGAAAAGCAACCAGCTCCTATGTTCTAAGCACTAATCTCAGCACATTAATTTACTCCTTGTAACAGCATTCTGGAGTGCGTTTATCATCCTGATTTTACCACAGGACAAGCTGGACTTTACAGATAGTCAGTGTTAGAGCTGGGTTTAAGCCTGGGTCTGGCTGACTTGAATCATGCTCACATTCTTTTCTCCACACTGCCTTGCTTGCCGTCACATCTTGGCTGGCAGCAGGAAAGTCAAACCTGACAGAGACTGTGAAAAGCCTGGAGTATTCAGCCTGCTAGGCAAGCGGCGGTGCCCTAGAGGTAAGTCACTGTGAGCTCTGTCATTTATTTCTGTCTACTTTAAATCTCTTATCTGTAGGGTGAAAAGCATTTACAAAGCTTTCAGAAAAATGCTTTGTGATTACCAGCACTAAGCGAGCAATGGCTTGCCTGTTTTCCACAGATAGCTGCAAAATATGTCTTTTAGGGAGAATTATCTACTTTCTTCCACTTAGATTCATATACAAACACACTGACGAAGAAATACGTTTTGGAAATCCCATAGTTCTAGCTATGAGCAGTTTCTTTCTATCCCTGGCTGCATTGAATCAGATGAATAATAATAATAATAATAAT
>NW_007745418.1:0-14808 GCF_000696425.1 Galeopterus variegatus
TGGGGAACAGGTATACCTTCGACTTGATGATTTCCATTCCTTTGGGTATATTCCCAGCAGTGGGATAGCTGGGTCATATGGTAGATCTATCTGCAACTGTTTGAGGAACCTCCATACCATTTTCCATAGAGGCTGCACCATTTTGCAGTCCCACCAACAATGTATGAGAGTTCCTTTTTCTATATTTGAGTATTTTGGCTGTAGTAAATTCTGATCACTTGGTTCTACCACTTAATGCTGTGTGAGTTATTTCCTCAACCTCTCTGAGCCTCCACGTCCCTTATGTAAACAGGAGGGATAATACATAGCCTGCAGAGCTGTTGTGATGTGATGCCTTTAGACACTTCCAGGCTGTTCTGAATGCTGTCTGTGGTGTCTCTAATATCACTGCCCATGTGATGATCATTTGAGGTATTTATGTCCAATGTCTCCTTTGGAAGTAATGACATTTGTTAGCAGTATTATTGTTTTTCCATGTGTATCCTTAGAGCTCTGAGTACAATGCAGTATTAAAGTATGTGTTCCCGTTTGCTGAGGGAGGAGGGGGCACGGCATGCCCTCTCCACTTACAATGATGCATCTCTGTAAGCGTCACCTCTCCACAAGGTAAACTCCTTGAAACCAGCACCTAGGGTCCACCAACCCAGGAACTCTGTGCTCTCCCTGGGCAAGGTTATTTTGGGCTCCTTTTGTGATTGAGACAGACAGAAATTGTACATATCAAGAAACAGTCTGGTCAAAAGGTGCCACCCATTCCCCTCTCATTCCCTACCAAATGCAGGGCTCAGTGAAGTCCAGATATTTCCCACACTGTTCTGCTTCGGCCCTGCTCCTAGGGGTGAAATTCTTCAACTACCCAAAGAGTCCTGGCCACACAGTTGGTGCATGTGCCTCAGAGAGTTGCCAGTGATTTACAGCTGAGCCTGTGGGTGAAGGTAGGGGTTCTTCTGAAGCTTTCTATCGCTTTCCTCAGGACTGTAGTGGTGGGCCCGTCATGACATCAGTCCAACTCTCTTATACCTCATTTAAAGCATCAAGAAGACTTTTCTCTTTTTCTTCATCTTTTCTTTTTTAAAATAGAAACAAAAAACTAAGGAGTAAGCTTCCTGAAAAAGAGGGACCTTTAATAGAAGATTTGCAGATGTCACTTATTGCAAATAATGCATCCTATTCTTTTAAAGGGACTCAGCACTTAGCAGACCTGTACTAAGAACAAGTGGCAATTTTCATGGTCTTTTAATTTATATACTGCAGTTTCAAAGTAGCTCCCTACAAAAACTTATTAGTTGTGAAGGGAAAGAGAATAATTTTATGGTGGAGGAGCCTGACAGACCCCCTTAATCCTGTGATCAAAGTGAACCGTCATGAGTACTGGCCAGACAGAAGTTGTGCATCACCCGATAGGATGTAAGGAGAGGAGCACTCTTCAGTGTCTCTAACACTCCCCGATCCAAAGATGCACAATCTGAATCTAACCAGGAGGAGCATCATTGTTCATCAACTGAGGGACATTCTACAAAACTACTGGCATATAGTTTTCAAAAGTGTCAAGGTCATGAAAATAAAAGAAAGACTGAAGAACCATTCCCGATGAAGTAGACTAAAGAGACTGGACAAATAAATCTAGCACACGATTCTGGTTAGGTCCTTTGCTATTCAGGAAATTATTGGGATGACTGGTAAAATTTGAATGGTGTCTGAGGATTAAGCTGTAACTATATATCAGTGGTTTTTTCCCTAATTTTGATGATTGTATTGTGGTTATGTAGAATAATATGCAAGAGGTGATGGTATATCAGGTTGATAATTGACCTTCAAATAACTAAAAAACAAAAAAACCCCAAATGTTTTTTATATTGTACTTGCAAATTCTGTAAGTTTGAAATTGTTTTAAAGTAAAGACCAATATACAAAAATGTATACTATTTATGGAGAAGGATAATGTGTATTTCTCCTTGTATTTCATATCTAATATAAACCAGAACTCTGTAGATAAGAGAAAAAATGTGAATGAATGGCAATAAATTCAACCCTTGATTATTTCTGATATTGAGTAAAAACACAAATTGCAAAAGGAAACCTACAGTATGATACTGTTTATGTACATTTTAAGGACAAAAAGGAATTTTATATATTGTTTCTATACAAATGACATGTAAAATTATTTTTTTAAATGCCCAAGAATAGTACACATCATTCTTAGGATAGTGGTTTTTCCCAGGGAGGGAAGCAGGAAGAGAGGAAAGGAGAAAAAAAAGATTGGGGAGAGAAGACAACTTGTATTTGTAAGTATTTCAGAGAGAGAGAGAGAGATCTAGAGCAAATACATTAATTTGTTTCCCCATTTGTACCTTCAGTGATACAGCATTTGATCCTCTTTGGCTTTAGGTCAACATCAGCACTCAGGAACTTTGGGAAGAAATGCTCGGTTCCAAAGGATTAACTGGTAATTTAAAATAAAATAATTTTCAGATCCATTCTTTTCAAAATTGTTAAATGATACGTTGAACTATGAAGAGAAGGGCTGCAGTGAGCCTCATTTTCCTACAGCCTTGAGTCTCAGAACAACCAGGTCATTTTCTTTGTGTCTGTATATATTTGGCTTGAACATCAGTAAATTTAGTTCAGGAAATGAGTTGGTATAGTCAGATGACAGGGTTCCTTTGTCATAGAGCTGATTTCTGTACTCAGGCTTGTTTGGTGTTAAGTAACTTACTCCTCTTCTAATTACCTGAGGCATAAAATGAGAATGTATTGGAAAGAATATGGGGATCTCTTGGAAATTAAAGGATGGAAGGAGAGCCAGGCATCAGAAGGGACTGGAACCAGGAACTGCACCATCATTAGGAAGTAGTACGTCCATGGCCATGGGTCTCCTCCTCCCTGTCCCCTTTGTGTCACTTATCTCTTGCTGGATAATAATTTACCCCCAAACTTAGTGGCTTATGACAATAAACATCTATTATCCCACAGATGTAGGCATCCAGGTGCGGCTTAGCTGAGTGCCTTGGGCTGAGGGTGCAGTTAAGGTGTCAGACGGGAGATCTCAAGGCTCACTAGGCGCAGTTTGCTTCCAAGCTCATATATGTATGTGGCTGTTGACAGACCTTAGAAAATCCACTTCTAAGTTCATTTATGTGGCTGTTGGCAGGATTCAAGTCCCCACTTGTTGCTGGCCAGAGACATAAATTTCTTGCCATCAGTTTCTCCATGAGGCTACTCACAGCATGGTAGCTGGCTTCCCCCAGAGCAGGACTCTGCGGGAGAGAGCACAAGATGGAAGTCGTAGTTTTTTGTTAACCTAATTTTGAAAGTGACATCCTACCACTTTTGCCATGTTTCACTCATTAGGAGCTGGTCACTAGGTCCAGCCCATGCTCTGGGCAGAGGATGACACAGGGAATGAAAACCGAGAGGCAGGGATCCCTGGAGCCGTCTTGGAATCTGCGTACCACCCCCACCTCACCCACTAGTCCTTTCTCTTTCTCATTCACTCGACACATCTCTGGGCTCTGTTATTCTCTCTGTGTCTGCTCATTCCTTCTATCCATAAATGTACCTGCTCAGTCTGCTTGTATCTGCTCTTATCCCTCCCGTCGCCAACCTCCTCCCAAATGACTTCAACATTAGGCCCCCCTCCCTCTCTTGTGACTCAAATCTGTCTTTCCAGTGCCCTCGCCCTCTGTTTCCTGAGGTGTGTTCTGAGCTCTAACATGCTTCCTGAAAATGCCACACATTTTCCCCCTTGCCACTTTATCCGTGTTGTTCCTACTACCTGGAATATTATGGCCCCATCATGACCTGAAGAAATCTTCCTCCTTTTCAGGCCCAGTTCAAAAGTAACCTCTGCATGAAATCTTTCCTGAACCTCTGTGTGGTCACTTCGTCCCAGGAGTCCCTAGGGCACTTGTGGTGGGGCTCTGTCTCAACCCCTTCAGCACACACCCAGCTAGGTGTGGTACCTGTCTTTGTCCCACCTCTCCTCACAGAGTGAAGGTGCTACTGTGGCTTTCCTCATGGACTCTAAACACAACAGCATTTGCTTTTTCATCTTGCATCTGTAACAGACTTGCCCAGGCCTGGGGCCTAGTGGGTGCTAAATAAATGCTGGTCACATTGATCTAGTTGTGTGGGCGTGAGTATTGCCACACTCTACTACTCGAGGGATTATAAAGCCTTTCTGATGGTGCCAAGGCTTAACTGTTTTGTTAATATTTCTTGTCTGGACAACTAGAACATGACTCCAGGGGGAAACAAACCATCACTTCTATTTTTTTAACAGCAGTGATGAAACAACCATCCTATAATGTTTTGAGAATTTGCTGTGTGCCCACCACCCTGCTAAGCACCCTGTGTGATTGTGGCGGGCATCTACTGAGCACTGACTCTCTGCTAAGCCTGCTCTAAGTGGTTCAAAGGCCTTTGCTGACTGAAGGCCCCTTCTCATCAGGTCAGGCAGTCTGGAGGAAAATATACACACACGCATATGCTTTTCCCTCTTTCTAGAGCTGGCAGAAATATTCTTCCAATTCAACCGTCCTCTTGGAAGTCTTGCCTTCTGCTGGCTCATTTTCATCTGCCTTCAAACATGCAAAAGTCTATTCAGGTTTACACGCACACACGCGCACACATGCACACACATGCACACACACAGGTTCGTATCATCTGCCATTGCTTCCAGGTGCCTTCTCTGTTTTGCTCCTGTCTTTCAGAGCCAAACTCTTCACACACTTCCTCCCCGGGCCCTCCCATCCCTCATCCCCAGCCCTTCTAACCCTGTGAAGTGTGCCTCTGTCCCCACCACTCTTCTCAGAGACAAAGAGTAGAAGAGGGGAGAAGAAGCTGGTAGAAATGATGGGTGAACTATCAGTACAAATACTGCACAGAGATTTTAAGCTAATTGGGCCCCAGTTTTTTTCCTTAGGGGATTGAACCTGTCCTTCTTGGTGGACCTGTATACAGGGCCCTCTACGTCTTTAGGGACTTTTTCTTGTCTCCACCCAAATTCCTTTCTTGGCCTCCATCCACAAGACTGTAGAGTGTTAAAATTCAAATATCCATTTTGCCTGATGTGGCACCGGTGGCTGCTAAACATTCCTGCTTCTTGGTTCTGTGCAGTTGTTGACGTCTATCAAGGCTGGTGTGGCCCCTGCAAACCTGTGGTGAGCCTCTTCCAGAAGATGAGGATCGAGGTTGGACTGGACTTTCTGCATTTTGCATTAGTAAGATTCTCTCTCAGCAAAAAGTCATACAACACTGCAATAACAATTAAAAATTTTTACATAGTAAAGAATAAGAACTGTGAGCTGCCTTCTTCAAAGCACTGAAAAGGCTTCAACAGTGGATTTTTGTTGATATCTGTCATGATGATTTATAATTTCTCTAGATATGGAGGCTCCTGCTCCCCACCCTCACCTCCTACAGTCACTCTTGGCTCAGACACTTTCCTGATGCTGTATGAAGGGAAGGGACACCTTTCACTCAGGTGCACATGCTCCTTCTTGGCTCATGAATGCTATTGACTGAAATGTCACTTTTAGAGCACAGGGTTTCAAGATTTCCATCCTCTGCTCCATAAAGGGGAACTTTTACCAAACATTTACTTGGATTAATGTATGGGAACGGGAATACATTTCAGAGAAGTGTGCAAGAGACACTGTTGAGATGCTGCATGGGTTTGAGGTTCAGAGAAAATGGAATTTACCTTGATCTCTCAAGAAGTTGGACTTCAAGGATTTTGCAAGGACTTCAAGGAGTCCTCCCTTGGGAGTGAGTTTGGTGCTTCTGTAGAGAGTGTGCTGCAGAAAGGCTTGCATGGGGGATCCGTTATGTCCACGTACAGCGGGTTTATCAGGCAATGATGGCAACCCCTGAGGATGTTTCACCTCTGGTGTTGGCAGTCATGGCTGCAGAAGGATGGTAGATAGCGGAGCTCCCTTGGACCAGTGGAGGAGCTGGGTGGGGAGCAGGAAAAACTTTTGTTTCCTCCTCATTTAATTGTTTACGCTGTCCACAACTTTTACCAAAATGTTAACAGGACAGTTCTGAAAGGAGCAGCATGAGAACAGGTTGGGGTTTCACCGTGAAAGCAGTCATCAGCTGCGTCCAGGATGCAGTCTGCTGACAGCTTGTTTTCTTTAGGCGGAAGCAGATTGTCTTGATGTCCTTGAAAAATATCGAGGGAGGTGTGAGCCAACCTTTCTGTTTTACGCGGTAAGTACATTTTCAGAACCAGAACCATTTCATGGCTGCAAATCATGAGAGTTCAGATGGACGTGTCACTGGCATTAATTCTCTCTGGGAGCCACAAAGAGGTCTCATTGATCCAAACAAGTGATGCTATTTCCTCTGACGCTTCACCTAGACAGTTTTATTATGTGGGGCTACACGCAGACCATCCCTGAGAAGTGGTGATGCAGGCCCCTGACTAGGGTCAGCCCGAGGGCCCTGCTCAGAGGAGGTGAGTGACGCAGCTCCTGGCAGTCACTGTTGATTGGGGCAGCCTCCTGACTGAATGTACATGGGGAAAGAAAATAAGTCACTCAAATGCACGTGCTCCTTCTTGGTTCATGAACAGTCTTGACTGAGGTTTCGCTCTCAGAGCACAGGGTTTCAAGATTTCTATCCTTTGCTCCATAAAGGAGCAAAAATAAATACTCTTTATGGGGTAGAAAAGCTCTGCATTCACTTTTATTTAATCATAAAGTGTGAAGATGTGTTTACAGAAAGTCAGAAATGAGAGGGGCTATTAAGGAAAGTCAAGTGTTTTGAGAAGACAACTTGGATGTCTTCTTGGATGACATCCGTGGCTCAGCTCCATGCCCCTCAGGGCCCACTGCCTCACACCTGGCTTCCTAGGTTTAGGACACCTGCCAGGCCCTGAAGGCAACTGATGGTTCTGCTACTCCTGACCCAGCCCAGCCCCTCATTGTAGAGTCAGGGAAAGTGGCATCTACTCACCCGGGTCGCCTGATGGCCAGGCCAGGGTTGTTCTCCTGGCCTCAACACTGCAAGTATTACTAATTGAAAGCTTATGGTAAAACACTGAGTTTGGCTTTTAGTAGGGAGACCAAAGTTAAATATGAAACATGGTTGGGAGAAAGAGAGGAAGAAGTGGCAGGGAACTCAGAGATGAAGGAACTCCAACACACTTGACATCAGGGCCCAGTTGCAGAAATGGTATTGTTACCACATGATTTGATGCTTGAGCTGTAGTGATTAAAGCATAAATCATAACCGGCTATGTGGGAACACGGGCCATAATCTCTAACCCTACGGTGGTCCACTGAGTGGTGGGATGCAAATGGACGGAGGACCCACCCTATGTGAACTTCTCCGTCTCCAGATTCACTCCCTTGTGAGTAATACACATAGAGACTTTTGAAAAAGTTAAAGCAGAAAACACAGGTTCACCCCAAATACCACCTCCACTGTGAAGTCTTCCCTGACCACCCCAGCCGGTGTTGGGAATTCTTGCCCCAAGTTCCAAGCACCCTATTAAAGCAATTATCTTATTGTATTGTAATTGTTTCTTTGGCATGACCACCTCTCCACTCTACTCCCCAGTCACTGAGGGCAGCGACTATGTCTTTCCGTGTTTAGTGTTTATAATCTTTGCCTATGCCATGGTGCTTGGTATAGTAAGTATGCAATACATATTTGCTGAGTGAATAAGCCATGTATTGTGCACTGTTCTTCCCTTAACTAACTGCTGGTTGCCCTGAAGGAAGCTTTGAGAGGAGGGGCATGGGGTAGAAGGTAGAGATCAGAAGACAAATCATTCTAGAACTGAGAGCAGAAGTGAGAACCTCCTGCCATGGGAGGGGCCCCAGGAGGCAGCAGCAGAGGTGCCTGCCCCACACCAGAAGTGGATGGTGGAGGCTGCAGGCCTGGGGAGGCTGCAGGCCACCTTTACCGTGGCCACAATCCTGAACACGTGAGGTCTCTTTAAAGAGATTAGTATTGGCAAAGAGGATGTCATGTGGTTTGTAATGTATTCTAGGGAGGAGAACTGGTGGCCGTGGTTAGAGGAGCGAATGCCCCACTGCTGCAGAAAACCATCCTAGACCAGCTGGAGGCCGAAAAGAAGGTGCTGGCTGAAGGCAGAGAACGGAAAGTGGTAACTGGAGATCACTTCCACAAGCGGCAAACCCACAAGTGTGCACCAGCGGCAAGGCCAGCAGCATCCCCATGCCCCAATTTTCCTGGAGCTGTCAGTGGAAGGCTTCACAAAAGTCCCAGCTGAGTCTGTTCCTCATGGAAGGCTCAGGAGAGTGCACAGTGCCCACGGTGACATGTGCATTTTGAAGCCTTTTAAAACTGGTCTCCTTCATCCAGAGCCCTATATTTAAGTTCTTTTATCCATATCCCTTTCCACACTCCAAATCCTAATAGACAATGAATTCAGAAATGAAAATAAAGTCATGGAATCCAGTAGTGGGTGAGAGTCAGCTATCCAGGCTCCCCACAGCCTCAGGATGAAATCTCTTCTAGTGACCCACCCCATCACATTCCTGCAGGTTTTACTTGTGATTCCATAGGGTTCATTTCCTTAATTTAGAAATTAATCCTTTTGTGGGCCGGCCTGTGGCTCACTCGGTAGAGTGCGGTGCTGATAACACCAAGGCCACGGGTTCGGATCCCATATAGGGATGGCCGGTTTGCTCACTGGGTGAGCGTCGTGCTGACAACACCAAGTCAAGGGTTAAGATCCCCTTACTGGTCATCTTTTTAAAAAATAAAAAATAAAAAAATTAATCCTTTTGTTACTATGAGAAATAGGATCAGCATAGCTTGTGATTTTTTTTTTTTCCTGACTGGTAAGGGGATTGCAACCCTTGGCACAGTGTGGGCTGTACCACGCGCACGTACGCTCAGCCAGTGAGCGCACCAGCCATCTGTATATAGGATCCGAACCTGCGGCCTCGGCGCTACCAGTGCTGCACTCTCCCGAGTGAGCCGCGGGGCTGGCCCTATAGCTTATGATTTTGATAAGTTATTTCTGTGATAACATAGACTGCAAGTTGGTCACAAGTGACTGGCTGCCTTTGAAAACTGACACACCGTAGGTAGGGAAAAATATTTCCTGGTGCTCTGGGTTTCTGCCAAGTGCACCTTAGCACTGTTCAGTGTTCGTTGTTCAAGTCTTCATGTTCCATTCCAAATAGCAGAGCTCTATTTTTATAGAATGGATTAGAATCAAATCATATTTTTTGCCCCCCCCCCCAAACTGGCCATTTTCCCCCAGAAAAGAAAATTGCAAATGCTTACATTTTCATGTGACTCCTCCAGGGGAAAATGATCTGTCTCTTTACTACTTCTCTGCACTGTATAACCAATCGCTTAATATTTACTTGCATGTCCATTCTTTCTTTGTCTTCTTGTTGACTCTGTTTCTTCTTTATTTTTCCTTAGTCTTTACATAATGCTTGTGAAAACAGGCAGAATCTAAAACTTAAGATCAGCATGGATTTATTTGCTTATCTTCTCTCTCCACCCCCACCATCACCCAACTACTGAAAAGGATCTTGTAAAGTTTACAGGACTCTGATCATCTTGACTGTTTCTTAAATCTGTATTTTGGACCCTTACTTTCTTGGTTTCTGCAGGTTTTTGAAGATGTTAGTGGTAATTTTAATTAGCTAACTACTTTGTGTTCATGCCCAATGTGTACTAGATTAAAGACAAGGCTCTGTCTGATGAAGATGAATGTTTTCCCCACATAAAGGACGATGGTGAAGATGAGAACATGGGTGAGTGCAGAACCAATGAGCAAAGCAAAAAGGCAGAGCAGACCAGGCTTGATGTGTGCTCTAAATACATGAGTCATCAGCTTGTCGATCAATCTGAACTCTGGGAAGATAAACCATAAAATGTTTTGTCTCTTATCACCTGGTTTCAAACAAACTGTGTCAAATCTCCTTTCTGCCCTTTAATAGCATCTTGGGCACAGCTTTCTGATCATGTTCGAATATAATGTGTGACTTTCATGGCAATTACCAGGCATAAGGAAAAGCTCCATTTAATAAAATGGAGGGTAGTGACACGAATAATTTAAAGTAATGGTGCTGGTATTTCTTTAGTCCTTATTTGAGCTAAAAAGGTCAAGTTTCTTCTTTCACCTTTTTCTGAAACATCAGAAAAGCTTCCTTCTACCGAGTCCTACACCATCTTTCCCTTATTCCCCAAGCATCAACTCAAGAATTTTACACTCCTGGCATCGTGGCTCTTCCTGACCTTTTACGTGAGAAGCATGGCCTGGCCTGGCCATGTGAGGGAAGCCGCAGCTACACAGGCCGTGCGGGGAAGCGTCTCTTGGTGGTAACTGAGACACCGGGGGAAACCAGGATTAAGTTCAGGAACTGAGTTGACAAGAGAAGTAAGATGATGATGATGATGATGATGATGTTGATTACTGCATGAAGTAGAAAGGCTTGTTTTCTCGTGTGCGGATGATAAGGACCGTCTGAGTTGGATTCCAGCAAGGAAGGAGGCAAGGTTTAGGAGAGCAAGGAGACGTCAAGTATGAAAAGAAAATCAGAGATTTGGCTTCTGCAGGAAACATCTGTTGCCTCCTGTTACGCATGATGTCCTCTCTCTTCCCTCTTCCATGATTTCCTCCCAAATCAAGTCTTTCCACCTAGAAAACCACAAACAATCCTGCGCTTGCCCTTAGCCTTCCTCTCCTTCACAACCAAGCTTCCTGGACATTGTCCACACTCTGGGCCACCCTCACCTTCCACTCCTGCCCAACCTGCTGCCTCCTGGCCTCTGTAGAGCCCACTGCTCCCTGGAACCATGGCACCAGTGGCCTTATTGGTGCCAAATCCAGCAGGTAGTTTCCAGTCCATATCCTATGGGATCTTTCTGCAGAATCATGATGTTCACAATGTCTTCCTTCTCAAAATCTTCTTCTCCTCTGGTTTCTGAGATGTCAGGACCTTTCTCGTTTCTTGTCTATGCCCCTGGCTCTCCTTAGTCTCTCCTTCACTGGCTTCTCTTCTCGTGCTCCCCTTTCAAGCTGGAGCTCTCCAGGCCCCTGCTTTGGTCTCTTCTCTTCTCACTTTATACTTCTAGGTGATCTCGTTAATTGGTCATTTTATAATGGAATTTACTGTAAGTCTCTTCAAGTCTAAGTGTCCATAGCATGTTAGAAATGGTAATCACAGAAAAGTTAACAGACCTGTTGTTTAAAATGATTTACACCTTTGCAGTACACATGGTTTTGAGATTTTCAGAGTAGAAAACCCTCCTTCGGTGCAGATATTGTCCTGTTTCACACAACTGATGTAAAGGGTGAGAAGCCGAAAATAGGTGGTGGGGGAATACTGATTCTTTGGAGAGTGTAGGAAACTGACCAAGGCCAAGTCCATATAAGCAGGAGTACAGTAGAGATGGACTTGTGGACTAGACACAGACCTCCTGCAGCTTCTGCGGGCTGAGGCAGTGGATTCTGATCCCTGACCCTCCCTCATTGCCACAGCTGACTGGACTGGACGCTGACCCAAGGGCAGCTAGTCAGTGGGCTGGCCAGTGAGGTATGACTGGTGCCTTGGCTCAAAACAATTAGCTGGCCAGTCTGGCTTCCTCTCTGGAGAATCTGAAATGCGACAGAGAGGACTAAAGCCTTCATTTGGTAGTACGTATTGGAGGTGAAGAATCAAGAAAAGTCACATAGACCCAGGGCCTGGGGCAGCCATTCTTGGCCACATGGCAGGAAAAGTAAAAAGCAGCAAAGGCAAAGGAGCCACTAGAGAGAGAGAACACGGCAGACAGTGGTTAGAAGCCAAGAATCATGAGGGTAATAAGGATGAGGGTGGCTGGGCCCGTGTTGCCGCCTCTCCAGTGCTCCATCCCCTATCCCCACCCCATCCCCAGGCCGACTCATTCACTTGTTTCTGGGTTTCTGCTCCTGATCAGTCTTTGAGCACTCCCCTCCTCCAGGTACCTCCTCCTCCCCGCCTAGGTTCTTTGAGCCACTCTGTCTCTCACAGCCAGGTTGAGGTTGAGTCTGGAGCCAGATTGGTATATCCACTAGAGTCCAGGTCTGCAGGAGCACAGCTAAGAGGCCAGGGGAGGGAACCCCAGGAGCCCAAGCCTGTGCCTGGCACATGGTGCAATGGAGCCTTGGGTAGAGGCTCCCTGGGTTGGCCTTCTGAGGGCCTCACATGCCAGTGTCTGACAGCACCAGCCTTTGGCTTATTTCAGTGTCATCAGAGAAGACCTGTACCTTGGCAATCATTAAACCAGATGCAGTGGCCCACGGAAAGACTGATGAGATTATTATGAAGGTAAGAGAGACAACACTTACCCTGCATGGCTGTCCTCATGTCCTCTCTGGTGGATAATCAGGGATAGGGCATCAGATAGCAGTGTTCTAGTGGGGAAAGAAGGCTTCTAAGGAGGTGTAAATCAAACTCCATTTAAGTAAATGAAAATGTTAAATCTGATTGGGACAAATACTGTGGGGATGAGGGTCTCCACAGCTTTTAATGTTGCCTATCTTTATTTTTTTACCTTTCAACTAACTCAAGTGTGAATTTGGCTTGACTTACCCTTTCAGAATGTATATGTATCTTTTACAGATCCAGGAAGCTGGGTTTGACATTTTAACAAATGAAGAGAGAACCATGACCGAGGCAGAAATGCGACTTTTCTACCAACACAAAGCTGGAGAGGTGAGCTCACCTGCCACCATCCGTTCAACACACTCATTTCTTTCTCTTCCTCAAACATTGTGTTTATAGATTCATATTAGCTTGAGAGAACATTGAATATTATGAAGAACAAGAATATGAACAGCAAGTAGGTCATAAATTTGCACTCGGAATATTGATCATAGGCTGTATCAGGTAAAGTTCTTTGGTTGCAAGGAAACGATTTTGACTCTAAGTAATGAAATAAAGAATTTATTAGATAAATACTCCATAACTCACAGAATTGAAGAAAGAGAATTGAAGGAAGAGTTTAACAAGAAGGGCTTAGGGAGAAAAGGAACCCAAACAGTCTGGGGATCTCAGAAGCAAAGCCTCGTGCATATTACCTTAGACCCTGCCGTGGGATAACTCAGATCCAGCCACTGTCCATTTGTTTCTGCTTATGACTCACCTACTTGGGAGTCTGGTTGAGCTAGCCTGGGTCATAGTCCCATTTCTCAAGTAAGGTAGGTGTGTGTGTGTGTGTGTGTGTGTGTGTGTGTGTGTGTTGGGGGTTGGGCATCATGGTTGTCAGTCAAACTAGGACCACATGAAGTGGGGAAGGCTAAGGAAAACCAGAGTATTACTTGAAGGAAGAAGGGTCACAAGGCATTGCAAAAAAGATTTAAAAAAATCTCAACGATATTCCACCCCTTGGTTATCCAGCATCCACATGATTTCCATATATAGGGTCTTTTATATGCCTTTACCTAAATTATAATCATCTCATGTTCAACTCGAAACAAGTCAATTTAAGGTCTCATCTTTCTGGTTCTTTGGGTGAGGCTGGTCATTACCACAGCAGGCAGAGGTGGCCAGGCAGGGGAGGGACAGTGGCTGAGCATCCACAGGCATGCTAACTACTCACAGATCCCCTCCCAGCCTGTGGATGGGATGGGATCGCTGACCCTCAGCAGACCCCTGCAGCTCCTGCCTGGGATCACTGTTTTCCCTCCATGTGCCTAGGAGGCATTTGAGAAGCTGGTACATTACATGTGCAGTGGACCCAGCCACCTCCTGATCCTCACCAGTACTGAGGGCACCGAGGACGCAGTCACTGCCTGGCAGACCCTCATGGGGCCCTGTGACCCCAATGTGGCCAGGATGGAGCAGCCTGAAAGGTGAGGTCAGCAGCAGTGGTTCTTTCATCCATCTCAAAACCTGCATCCCAGGGCCGACCCCGTGGCACACTCAGGAGAGTGCGGTGCTGGGAGTGCAGCGAAGCTCCCGCCGCGGGTTCGGATCCTATATAGGAATGGCCGGTGCGCTCACTGGCTGAGCGCAGTGTGGGCGACACCACACCAAGGATTGCGATCCCCTTACCGGTCACGAAAAAGACAAACAAAACAAAACAAAACAAACAAAAAACCCCCTGCATCCCAGAAAGCTGAGAGCCTCACTGGGTGTTCAGCCCAGAACTGTGGGTAACACAGAAGGCTCTTTCATGGCCAAGAGGCCCCCTTTCTATTATATATTTGGGGAGACCTGCCATCCTTCCCTCTGATCCACGCCTGGCCTTTGCTGACTGCCTCCTGGAGCTGTTTGCCAACTCCTCCCCTCCCCACCTTCTTCTGAAGGCTGCTGCTGAGCTTGGTCCTCAGTCACTGTTCTTCTCTCTCCAAGAGAGAGGAGAACACATTCCAGGGCCCTGTTTCAAGCCTGTCAAGTCAGAGACTCTGGGGCGGGGGCTGATAATCTGCATTGTAGACTCAACCCCTCCACCTGGACTCTGGAGTCTGAGCACCCTGTTCTGCACATTGCACCAGGCTGGCTTGGCCCTGCATTTAGCCTGGCACCACCAATGCCAAATCCAGTGTCTTGGCCTCTGTAGCTGAGAGACCCAGCCAACAGGAAAGAAATTAGTGAGAGGCCAAAGAGCTGTACTTTGTAGATATAGGGGCCTGAGGACATTCATTTATGAGGTAGCCGGGGCTACTGAAAGACAGTCCAGGGTTCAGATCTTAGGTCACCACATACTTTGGCAAGTCCCTTCTCAGCCTCAGTTCTCTCATCTGTAAAATGGGGATATGAGCACCCATCAGAAGATATATATATATATATATAGAGAGAGAGAGAGAGAGAGAGAGAGAGAGAGAGAGAGAGAGAGAGAGAA
>NW_007745419.1:0-14807 GCF_000696425.1 Galeopterus variegatus
TTCCATGTGCTGATGAGAAGATTGTAAATTCTGTGGTTATTGAATGAAACATTCTATAGATATCTGCCAAGTCCAATGGTTAAAGTGTGGTTTAAATTCTGTGTTTCTCTGTTGATTTGTTGCTTAAGTGACCTGTCCAATGATGAGAGAGGGGTGTTCAGGTCCCCTTCTATTATCATATTTGGGTCCAACTCTTTCCTTAGGTCTAACAGTGTTCACATGATATATCTGAATGCTCTGGTGTTGAGTGCATATATATTTATGATTATGACATCTTTTTGCTAGATAGAGCACTTTATCATTACATAGTGGTCTTCTTTGTCTCTTTTTATAGTTTTTGGTTTAAAGTCTATTTTATCCAATACAAGAATAGCTACTCCTGCTCATTTTTTTATTTGCATGGTATAATTTTTTCCATCCCTTCACTCTTAGTCTGTGTACTTCTTTACAGGTGAGGTGAGTCTTTTGTAGACAACATATAGTTGGGTCTAGCTTTTTAACCCAATCAGCCAGTCTGTGTCTTTTGAGTGAGGAATTTAATCCATTTACATTTAGGGTTGCTACTGAAAGGTATTGTCTTCTGGCATTTTATCAATTTTTGTTTTTATGTTTTAAACATCTTTTGTTTCTTTCTTTCCCTTTTATTGTCTTCAGTGTCTGTTGGTTTTTGGAGGTGATAATATACCATTTCTTTTTCTCATTTGCATTTTTATTCTACCAGTGGATTTTGTTCTGTCTTGTGTAGTCATGTTAGCAATTATCATTTTGGGGATTCCAGATGCAGGAGTCCCTTGAGGATTTCTTTTAGGACTGGTCATGTGGTGGTGATCTCTCATAGCTTTTGTTTGTCTGAGAAAGACACTATTTCTCCCTCATTCTGAAAGATAGCCTTGCTGGATATAGCATTTTTGGCTGGCAGTTTTTTTCTTTTAGTATTTGTAATATATCATCCCATTCTCTTCTGGCCTCTAGAGTTTCTGTTGAGCAGTCTGCTGTTAGTCTGATGCAGACTCCCTTATAGGTGATTTGACACTTTTTTCTTGCTGTTTTTAGAATTCTCTATTTGTATTTGAGTTTTGCCAGTTTGACTATAAGGTGTCTTGGCGAGGACCTTTTTTAATTGAATCTGTTTGTGGGCCTTTGAGCCTCATGAATCTGAAGGTCCATGTCTCTCCCTATACCTGGGAAGGTTTCCACTATTATTTTGTTGAATATGTTCTCAAAGCCTATTCCTTTCCCCTCCCCTTCAGGAATACCCACAATTCAAATGTTTGTGCATTTAAGGTTGTCTCCTATCTGTATTAGATTTTCTTCATTTTCTAAAATTTTTTTTCTTTTTTTTTGGTCTGCTTATTTCAAAGAGACTGGCTTCAAGATGAGAAATTATTTTTTCTGCTTGTTCTAGCCTGCTGCTTATGCTCTCAGTTGTGTTTTTATTTCATTGAATGACTCCTTCAGTTCCATGAGTTCTGCTACATTCTTTTTTTAAAGTATCAACCTCTTTGTAAATTTCCTCTTTTATATCTTGTATAGTTTTGCTCAGTTGATTGTATCATCTAACTGCATCTTCTTATATCTCATTGAGTTTCCTTAAGATTTCTACTCAAATTCCATTTCAGTAATTTCATTGGGTTCCTGCTCTATGGGGTCTGGTACTTATGAAATATCTTATTCCTTTGGTGGACTCATATTTTCATGTTTTCTTTTTCATATTTCTAGTATCTCTATGTTGATGTCTGGTTATCTGGTAGAGCAGTTGCTCCTTCTATTACTCTCCTTCTCTGAACTCAACTGGTGACCCTCCTTGTGTCAATTCAGTCAAGTGGTCAGTGGTCTGCCTGCACAGTGGCTGCTGAAGCTGCTGCCGTGGTAGCTGGCTGCCCTTGAAGTGGCAGTGGCTGTGGTGGTAGCTTTGGTGGTCTTCCCACATGGCAGCAGTGGCTCCAGTGGAAGCTTGATGCTCACACAATGATGGTGGTTGCCTGACAGCACTGGTGGTGACAGCGACTGCATCAGTGGTGGTTGCAGCAGCCACCCACTTGGCTGCAGAATCCATAGCAGCAACAGGGTTACTTCACAGCGGTGGCTACAACTGCCTCCCTCTTGTCTGCAGTGTCTGCAGTGGCAGTGCAGTTACCTCATGAGGGCAGCAGCAGTGCTGACAGCTGCAACTGCCTCCCTCACATCTGAAGTGTCCTCAGTGGCAGTGGGTTTACTTTGTGGCGGCAGCAGCAGCGCCAGTGGCTGCAGCTATCTCCCTTGTGTCTGCAGTATCGAAAGTTGTTTTTAAAGACACCTTGTTGGAAGGGAGAACAAGAAAGCAATTCCCTTTCCTCCTCTCCTACAATTTAAGAATATGAGACTCAAGAGACTAACTGGCTTTCTCAAGGTGATAACACCAGTTAATGAGAGAACCAAGACTGAAGTCCACCTCTTTGCATCATGTTTAGGCCCAGCCCATTCACAAGACTTTTTAATTTTACACTAGGAATAAATGGTATACTTGAAAGGCCAGAGTATTTTCCAATCAGTTCCCGACTCTTATAAAATGAAATTTTTACAAATCTCCAGCTTTATCCATTTTTATTGCCACCTCTCCTGGTACATACCACTATCACCACCACTACCACACTTTCCTCCTCTCCAAACTCAAATCCCAGTTAGCACAAAATCTCCTCTGAGCTCCTTTCTATGGTTCTCTAAGTTAAAACCCAGGCCCTTTCCCATCAGTCCATGGTCTTAGGTCTCATGCCCCCAACCCCAATCCTCAAGCTAGAAGCCTAAAACAGCCATATCCTGGGAACTTGCCCACTAACTACAAATATATACAGCCCCTTTGGTGGCTTCATTCCAGACTCTTGAACAGGGACCTTCCCTGAGTCCCTGACACTTCCACCCAGGAGTATTCATGTAGGGCTGATTCCTCTGACACTTTCTCAGGTGGTCACTTCTTGCTCTGAGCAGTAAAGAAGGAAATGAACCCCAGCCTGTGACAATCACACCTTCACTATACAGCAGCTTCTTTGGGGTGAGACATATTATCCATGCTTGTGAGAGACATGTCAGTAATAAGGCCTGACTTGTCCCCCAGGTCATCCCATAGGCTAAGGCTGGCCTAGCCAAGAACATGTATCAAACACTGTGAAATTGTGGGTAGCTATTTCACTGTCTACTTTCAAATGGTATAAATGAGAGAGTGGGTTTTATTTTCATAAACTTAATGATTACAGAAATGTTGCTCAAATCAGAGCTTAATCGCACAGGAAAAAAGGCTTGAAAATGAGTTTCGGATACATATACATCCCAGAAGGGTTATGATGTATTTTGGGAAATAATGCTTTTTATAGTTGTCTTTTTTATGCTTTTTATAAAAAGAATGCTTTTTATAGTTGTCTATAATAGTCTTCTCTTTGCTAACAAAACTTTTTATTATTATTCGTTTCTATGCTTTTGGACTGTGATTTAGATTCAGCATATCTGAAATATTTATAGTTAAAAGAAATACCAAAATCAGAAACAAAACCATCTCTTCCAAAAAACAGAATGCCAAGTACCCTGGAATCAGTGGTAGGAAGAATGAAATCCCATTGCCTTCTGCCAAAAAATTTCCATAGAAGAATAGACACAGAAGTGAAGGGGGAGAGGTACAAACATAAAAGACATACTTTGGCCTTAATTTTGTCAAGCCCCTGCTAACACCACCCCCTTGTCAAACCAGTGACACACCTTCAAGTGTTTATGGAAGGAGGGAGAATCTTGTCCTATCAGGTCCCACAGTCACTGTTCAAGGTTGATCACGAGCATCCACACCAAGACACACACTGGTGACTGCAATATTTCATGACCCCTCCCTGCCTCTGGTGTCAGCAATCAGGGCAGAAGGCATTTGCCTAGTTCTCAAATGACCAGCTGCTTGATCTTCTACAAAATACTTACAGTCTTGGAGATTCAATGTTTTTATTTGTAGCAAGGTCATGATAACTCTAAGCTCATAGGAATTTTGTAATAATTAAATGAGATAATGCATGCAAAATGCCTGGCACAGAGGGAGACATTCCCAAACAACAGCTGTTGCTCCATTTTGCAATTATATGCCCTTTATAAGGTAAAGCGATGTTAGCCTGTTCTTTCGAGTGTGCAGAAACAACCACATTCAGAGCATTTAGAAAGTCCACACTATTTCCAAATGGGTGCAGATAAAATTTGACTAGACACAAGATCTAGCCTTGTCTCCCTTCTCTTTCTAAGCTTACAGGCTTCAACTCTCAATCCAGGCTGGCTCTATTGAGGCCTCAGGAACTTCAAGAAAGAAGAAAGCCATTCTTTCCAGGCTTGTGGTCCCTATACCAGGCCCCAACTTCTTCCCTTGATGAATAAGAACGGCTCCCTCTGCACCCCAGATATTACCCAGACCTAATGGTAACTTGCTCTCCCCACCTCTCCAATCCCCCAGACAGCTGCAAGTCCACACTACAGTCCACACCAGTGCTTCTGCACCCTCAGGGACACTCCAGGATCCTCCGCTGAAGATGTTTTACAGTTAACTTGACTTATGTAACATGCCAACAAAAAGCACAGCCACTGAAGTACCCACAGAGTGAGCATACCTGGTCTCTTCCATTTGCAAGTGGAGATGGAAGGAGAAAGGGCTGAGGGAGGGTATGAGAGGTGAGTGGTACTGATTTCCAGGGTCCAGTCTCAGGGCCTCTGGTATGAAGCTGTGGCTCATAGCAGAGTTGAGGGGAGCAGAGACATCTGCCACTGACTAGCTGTGAGACTCTGGGTAAACTAGTTAAATGTTTTTATCATTGATTTCCGCATCTGTAGGGAGGAGATAAAAGTAGCTAGCTCTTAGGGCTGTTGGGATGATTAAATGAGATGATAAATTCCACATAAATGATACAAGCTACTGTCGATTTTGGTACTAATGCCAACACTACTACCTGGAAAAATGGAAGGTCTTGCTACCACTGCAGCTGTTACTCTGAAATGCCACGCTCACGGCAGGGGCAGAGATGACAAGGATAAGAACCTCATGGTTCCTCTCAGATACTTGTGCCAGTTTTGCGGTAAACATGGTCAGTATCAAGCGGTGATTACCTTACAGTGATTTTACACTTGGCTGCACATTAAAATCATCTGAGAGCTTTAAAAAATCCTAATGCCCAAGTTATGCCCCATACCAATTTTCAGAACTTCTGAGGGAGGAATTCAGGTGTCAGTAATTTTGAAAGGTGATTCTAAGGTGTGGCCAAGTGTGAGAACCATTAAAGTAATTAAGTGGGGGGCAATTAGAGTGAGTTGGTTCTAACGCCCGAGGTTTCTTTCTAAGCAAATGGAAACCTAGCTCAGACTCATTTCCTGTAAGCAGCTAATTTAAAGGAAGACAAAACTGAAGCCCAGACAATCACAGGTGGCCAACTAGGTATTATATTGTCTTGAACTTCCCACCAGGATAGTCCATGTAAGGTAATGGTTCAAACTTTAGCCAATCAAACAGCTTCTTTGCTGTGCTTCTGCATCCACGCTACAGCAACCTTCCCCTGGCGCTCCCTGGACAGAGCCCCAAACTACTTCCAGTTTGGAGCTGCCCGATTCATGAATCACTATCTGCTGAAATAAACTCTGTAAAATTTTAATGTGCCAAAGTTTATCTTTTAACAGTATCATAGTTCCAGTGGCTGCCTTAGGAGAGTAAAACCCTTACTGAGGCTTCTACAGCCTTCTGTTTATTGTACCTGTCCCCTTCCAGGTAATTACAGTTAAATGTGCTCCAATAAATGCCTGTACCCACACCAGACTGCTCAAGGACAGGCACCATGATTTATTCACCTTTGTAACTCTAGTGGCAGTGATGTGTAATAATAAAAGTGGTGATGGTAGCCAACTTTTGTGGAGCACTAACGCTACATACCTGGCATGGACTAAGCTGTTAAAAAATATTCTGTCATTTAATTCTCACAGCAACCCATGGGTAAAATGCTATTGTTTGCCTTATTTTATACCTGAGGAAACTGAGGCACAGACTGGTTACAAAACTTGCTTACAGATATATAGGTAGTCTGACTGCAGAGGCTATGCTCTTTTCCATTAAGTTATAGAAACCCTCTTATCACAGAGTGGACTTAGACTGGGAATTTACCAACAAAAATAGTAACAATAGTATCACCTACAATTTGTTGAGAGCTCCCTCTGTACCATGAGCTATGTTGATCACTTTACCAACCTTATTTCATTTCATTCTCAAAAAAATAAATAAACCTACAAGGCAAGTACTCTTATTACTCCCTTTATGAAGGCGAAATTGAATCTTATTGAGAGGTTAAATAAATCTAAATATGGTCACTGAGTGAGGGGGGGATTTGAACTCAGGCACATCTTATGTCTGGCCTTTAATCACTAAGCAATGCTGAATTTATTTGCTGATTTACCAATGGATGAATGGAAGAACAAACGAATGAATGAGTGAAAGAATGATGTTCTAAAATCTTTTTCTATCCTTGCCTTGTTTACCAACATTCTCAGCAAGAATCCCTGGTTTATAAGAAGCTTAACTCCTCTTATAGGGTAAAGGAGGAAAGAATAGCAGCATACTAGTTCTGTTTGGGGGAGGAGGAAGGGAAAATCAACATGAAGAAAATGAGTCTCTGAAAATTCCCAGAGATTTGGAGCTGAAGCCAATTTGCTAGTTTGCAAATGAAAATGCTGTCTCCACTTTTCACTACTGTTTCATGCGTTTAAAATTCAAACAGGAGGCTTAACATCTGCTATGGGTATTGGAAAATCAAGACGGCTGCGAAAACAAAACAGAAGATGGACTGGATATTTTCAAATGTTTCCTCCCGGTTGCTAGGTAGCAGTCTTCCTGCTTTCCAGGCACCGCACAGCTAAATCACCTGGGCTTTAACTCTGAGGAAGTCTTGAATTAAACTTCCAGCCTCAGGCTGTGACAAAGTATTGAAAGAAAACCACAGAAGAGAGCATTTGATTTTATACCAGTTTTCTGGGACTCATCACTGGCAGCAGTCACTGTCAGTGTTTTGGTCAATAAGCAAAAGATAGGTTAACACAATGTGGTTTTTTTCAGAAACCCAGTTTTTGTACAGTAAGACTACCTAACTCAAACATCAGAAAGGGCTCTTCTGAGACAGTAAAAAGTATAAATTTCAGAATATTTTAAAGAATAGCATTTTGTTCCTTCAGTTAAGTTTGGTGATTCCAAATGAGCTAACAGAATTGTCAAGTGAAAATTCTATTTTAGTGCAAGTTGAAAATAATTTTTTTAAATTAACACATGAACACATCAGTTTAAGCAATTCTGTTATTTGTTTACCAGCCTCCCAGAATTTTATTTGTACTATTTAAGCAATTCCATGAACATCTTGTTTCATCTCCAGTGCAATGCTGGGAGAAAAATATTTTCACCACTTTTACAGATAAAGCAGCTGAGATTATGTGGATAAAATATCTGTCTGGAATTCATAGTTGAGTTCCAAAGACTTTCAGAGGAGTTTAGGATTAAAAAGCAGTTTCTACAGAGCACCTACATCTCAACCTAAGCTCTAGAAATGCACATTTACCTTTTCCAAACCACGAAGGCTGCAGGAGCCATGCTGCCCAAACCAGCCACCCTGGCACCTGATTGTGCCTACCCATTTGGATCCCCTTCCAGCCCTGGCAGCTGGCCTCCAGGGACTTCAAGTAACATACTTAAGCAAAAATACCACTGGCAGGAGGAAGATTTCTCAAAGCCAGAAATTACAAGCACTTGTGATCTTCCCTCCAGGTTTTTCCTTTCCCCATGTAATCCCCAAACTACTCACATCCAAATTGAGGTAGGAAATGCAGGGAAGTGTGGGAACTTGGAGAGAACCTCACTTATCAGGAGGACATAATTCTTAGGTGCCTCGTCCCAAACCTCAGTAATCCTAAATTCTAGATTTGCAGGCCAGCTAGAGGAAATCAGCCTTATGTTTCTCCTCTCATATCTATGCCATTGCCTGTAGAGGGCTGTAACTGGACCCAACGCCCAGAGGCAAGGTTGTTTTCAGAGGCCTCCCAACTCAGGGGTGTGTGTCTGCATAGTAGGAAAACCAAAGAAAATCCATTATGCAGACAAAAGCCATTCAAAACATTCAAATTCTCCTTAGTACTAAATGGGGTACGAAGTTTGAAAGTTGTCAGTCCTCTCTGAGGCTCTTGTTAATTTCAATATTTGACCTTATAGTATTGATATTATAATTTAGCCTCCTGGCCTGAGATCCTGACCTTCCAATGCTTTTTCTGTTACATTCATTACACATTCATTCATTTATTCAACCATATTTAATATTTGAGTGCCTACTATGCCTAAGGAACTTAGCAGGACAGTGAGTCCTGCTCTTGCAGAGATTGCTGTCAATGGGGCATTAATTGAGTACCTAATGTATTCCAAGAACTATACTAATCCCTGTACCTCATTAGCTTATGTTTTCATTGCATTCAGTTCTCAACAATCACGATGGAGATTTTGTAATTAAATCCTGTTTACAATGAGAAAACTAGTGAGGAAACAGCACTTGCCAACAGTGAATCAAAACTTAAAACTCGAGTTCACCACCATGCCCTGCTGCCTCTCTTTTAATTGTGTATATTTACAAATATTTTAATTATAAAGGTTAAATACCATAATACCAGCAAAACCCTTAACATTGTGCTGGCATTTAGTCTGTAGCAGTTACTTTGATTCTTGCATCTTACATGGAGAGAACCTAACTAATGCTGAGCTGATCTAACTTTGACCCCATCCAAGGCTGCTTGGTACAGGCCTGGACAGTGCCTCTCCCCTCAGGACAGATTCTCACTATCCTCTAAGATCCAAGAGGCAAGACTTTGTCATAAGACAAAGAATAGGAATGCAGGATAAGAACCACCTTCTGGATTAGCTTCACCTGGGGCAGGAGGAATCTCTCAGCCAGTAAAGCCCATTCCTCCTGGAAGTCCACTTCACCCCAAAGAGCCGTAGCAGACCGAGTCTTCAGAGTAGTCCAGAAGTTCCACTAAAAATTAAAAAGGCCAAATATCATTTCCACCATTATCTCTGACCAGCCAGAAGAAACAGTTAAAATTTTCTTTAATACTCTCCATTTACTGAGAATTTTCTATGTGTCAGGCTTGGTTCAGTGCAGAAAGCACTGATTTTGTATAAAATGACTTCATTTAAAATCATGTTATGTTTCCTTGGACAAATTATTTAATTTCCCTGAACCTCTAATTTCACATCTGTAAAGCAGAAAGTGTAAAATGCCCTGTTGTTGTGGGGATTAGTTAAGATCAATTATCTGGTCTCTGGTGACATGTGACAAGTGTTGGTTCCCTCAGTTCCACTCTCTCCACCAGACAAGATGTTTGCTGATGTCACTGTGACTAGGGAGTATTCAGGTCCTTGTTTTCTATTTTGATGTTGTGAGTGTAATCCTTCTATTGTGCCACCTAAGTTTTAAAACGTCTCCACCTTAGCGTGCCTATTCAAACCAGGAGATTAATAGTGTATTTGCCAGCACCATGTCATTTTTCCCCAATAGAAAATAATGAGATTAACGTATTGTATTGCTACAGACTACACCAATTGTATGGCTAGGGCAATTCATAACTAAAGCCAAAATATTTCATTATTTTAGTTACACTAAGTTTTCTGTTTGTATTGTCCAGGCTGGGGGTTAGGGACCACAGACCCTTCAAACCTGTTGTACAGACTGGGTCACCAGACCCCTCACATGCTGGTCCATGCTTGGTAATTGGGAAAGATGCTTGGAGCTGTTGGCAGACGACATGAGCTCAGTTGTCAGCAACGGCAGCAGCAGCTTACAGGTCTGGTGGTGGCGGCAGCCTCATGGAGGGTCTCGGGGGCCCTGGCAGCAACATCTTGCAGCAACAGCCTCCACCAGCAGTAGCAACCTCCCCGTGGCCCACGCAGGAGCATCCGGGGGGGGGGGCATTGTGAGTCAGAGCCACTCATCCTTTATACTTAAGTCCATAACCCAGGACATCTGGGTGCCCACGCACATCTACATCAGACAATAGCCAAGAAACACCTGGGCACACGTGCATATTTACATCAAAAGCTCGGCAAGATTCTGAACATCTGAGGGGCCCTGACATTTTCCTATATTTTCACTACATATATTTATTAGGGGCCTAGCCACCTAGACACAGTAATCCGTAAATGTGTAATGGGTGGAACTTAACTGATTAAAACTTGTTAGTTTGAAAACCTATCCCAAAAGACTCTCTGAATATTGCTCTGTTACTAGTGTGTATAGTCTAGAGGAAGCAGGCTGCAGTAGTACGAGTAATTGTGGGTGTTCTACTGATTCAACGGTCCTCGCTCTTGTGGCACTTCAGCGTAGTGAAAAAATACTACCAGTGACAGCTGACACTTAATACATGCACATTATATGTGAGGCACTGCAATATCAGGTGTTGTAGATGCGTATTATTTTCTTAAGAAGCCCATAAGCATTAGCTGCTTTTATTTTCTCCATTTTACAGATGTGGAATCTGAAACACAGGGAGGCTAAGTAACTTGCCAAGGTCACACATGATAAATACCAGAGCCAGGATTCAGACAGTCCCCAAAGACTGCTGCCTCAACCATGGTGCAAACTGTCTTTTTATAGAGTCAGGGGTCTTGAGTGATGTATTATTCAAAGAGATTTTATAATACATATTTTGTAACACATCTGTGAATTGGGAACAAGTGGTAAAAAAAAAAATCATCATTTTAGAAACTAAAACTGAACAGAAAGAAGAAGCAACTGGCAAACTCACAGCTCTCTCTGAGGGAGTGGACACAAAGAACTCAGGTTCTGCTACTTTGTGTCTTCAGTGTTCTTTCACAGTGCTCGCATAAACATTTAGTCAGAAAAAGGGAAAGACACTGTTCAAACATGAACTGAGCTGAGTGATCTCAAACAATGCTTAGTTGCCTCAGTGTAAAGTCAGGATAAAATCGTAGCCCTGGATTGGTTATTGTAAGGATTATAAACCATATACAGTGATTAGCATGTAATAATTACCTGTGAATGTTAGCACATTTTCATCTCATGGTTATAGATTTGTATTTTTATTCTTTCACATTGGTTGTGGGCAAATACTCAGAGAAACTGCATTTTATTCCTGGGAAATTTCTGAAGTCAAAACATCGTTAATTACAATATAAAACCAGCTCTGTAAAGAGGATCTACATGAATGTTCAATGGGCAGAAAAAATAAGAAAAATAATATTGTAGCTGAAAATTAATAAAAGGGTTTACCTACTCCTGAAGTCATCTACTCTTACAGCAAAAATAGTTCTTTGAGATCACTTTAGAGATATGGTTCAACAAATCTAGAAACCAAAACGTAGGTATGAACTGTCTCGTCCACAGTACCATGTCCAGTTGGGGGCAACATACTGGGGACTAGACTCCTGCTCTGCCTTCCTGTTCCTACCCGCCACCCTCCACCTCACCCCACTCACACGATCTGCCACATGGAATGAGTTCCTCCAAGGCTCTCAGTGATGCCCTACAAAGCCAGCTGATGAACAATGCTCCGAGACTACCTTCATGCAAAGCTGCCTTTAGGTGATCACCCCTTGGTTCAATTCAACAGATGGAGGCCCTTTGATGTGGTCTGAGAATGACTATCATAATAAAAATTTCAGCCCTGTGGTGAAAACCAGTATGGAAGTCCCCCAAGTGACAGAGCCCCCAGAATGCATACATCTCTCATTAACACTGTGGGAGAAGCATTCGTCTGTGTTGTCTTATTAGAGTATGCATACCTTAAGAAAAACAAAAATTCCCCTCACATATGAATATCTTACAGTTACCCTGTTAGACTCTCAAGGTTATCTGTTGTCCGTAAGAAGTGGAACCCTTCAGAAAAGTAGCTATTAGCCAGGAAAACTTGGTATTAATTTTCCAAGTAAAAGATTCCTGGTTATGCTTAAATTGCTTGTCCTTTCCTTCAGTAACACAGATACACAGACACACACTTTTTCTTCACTTCTAGATTTATCCTTTATTTCATTTCAATATTCATCCTTTTCTTCATTCAGCAAATATTCCTTCAGACCTGCTATGTATTTATCTCATGCTAGACCTAAGCTGCATTGCTTGCCCTGGGGTAGTTTGCTGGAGAGACAGACCCTCAACCAGGTATATTGTAAGTGCTCCCCTGGGCTCCAGAGGATGGACGTGGCAGAGTGGGGAGGAGGGGCTGCAAAAGGAGCAGGCATCTTTCCCTGAGACAGAGGGGAAGGCTTCACAAAGGAAGTCACTGAACCAGGTCTTGGAGGACCAGTGGGAACTTGCCAAGTGAAGACTGGGGAGGGAACTTGGGAAGAGGACAAAGAATGTGGAAGGATGTAGACTCAGGCGAAAATACGACATGGTTAGTGAATGACGACGAGAGATGGTGGGCAGAGGCGAGCGAGCCAAGCTTGGGAAGGTAGGTAGGTTGCAGCCATACTGAGAAGGGTCGTTGGGGTCAGGCGAAAGAGTTAGCACTTGTTAACCTGTAGGTGGGTGGTTTTGCTCCTGTGGAGCTTTCTGAGCAGCAGTGACCAGATTCAGGCTCATTTGAGTAACATGTAATATTTGTCAGCATTTGGCAAAGAATTTGCCCTTGAAGCTGAGCCCATTTTCTTAAGAGTTTGAGTTGAGACTGACCATGGAAACTATACCTGAATCAGCAACTTCAGTCTAGACAAAAATGCATCTGCAGCTTTCTGAAGCTCTTCATCTCTGAATATGAAATTCTGTATGTTCGCCCTGGTTTTTCTATAGTACTGAAGAGAAAAAAGTATTTGACCGCCTTGTTTATTTAGGAGGTAAATTACAGAGAGATTTTGAAGGTGCCAGCCTACTTTTTCAGTTTGAGGATTTAAAAGAGAGAGTTTGGGGCTGATCTGAATAATGGTGTGTGTTCCCGAGAGCTTTGTGCTTTGGTAAGCAATGTTGGCTGATTATTGCCGCCTGCTTTTCCGAAACAGCTGTCTGTCTCCTTTTGGAGCTCTATTCCAGGGGGATAGCAAGAGCCACAGACGAGAACTTAACTCCTAAGTACTCGGTTCATTGGGTAGAAGAGATATGAAAGAGCAGTGGTACAGTTTTGTGTGTTTGTTGCTTCTTCATATCTTTGTTTCAGAAAGTTGGTAGTTGTTTGACGCAAATAGTGAAAGATCCTTTCTGAGGACCCACTTGGAAGTTTTGTGTGACTCATTCCTCTGAAGTCCACCTTCTCAACATTTTCATGTCTGTCTGCTTGTGTCTTTAAGCTAACTCAGTTTTCAGCTAGAATTCAGCATTTATTTGAGAAAGAAACAAATTAGGACCTGGATCACTGGGCTGATTTTCTGTCTTCTGAGTCCTACCATAAATCTAGTTTATCTGGATGCTACTGTGGTTGGATTTATTGCCATACCCAATTGGAAGTTGCCTTTTTACTCACTTGGCAATTATTTATTAAATGCTATATGCACTTGGCATTTTTTAGATGCTATGTGTATGTAATTGATGGAGTTTGGTTTTTTATCACCAGGGGTTTTAATCACATGATTTAACAAAGGGCCCTTGGCTTAGTGAGCTTCCCTGTCATGGTAGAATGACAACTAAACAGAACTGACCAGGAAACCAGGGCCCTGGGTGAACAAAAGTCAATTCTTCAAGAAGCAAGTCCCATGGTTCTGATCGAAGTCTGGAGAAGATGCCAGAACTACCTGCCCCTCTCTAGTACTGTATAACAGTTCCCTGTCAGTGCTCTCCACCCCATGAGGTGTCTACCCCGTACTGTTGGTTGTTCCCAACTGAATACACAAATCCTTCTTACCAAGGTTTACAATTCAACCAACTCCCAATGGTTCTTCTGAATTAACCATGGGACAGAACAGAGCATTCTGCACTTTGATTGCACACCCTTCCACAGTGTTCTTCATCTTTGATGACAGAGAATCTGAAGTGAAACCATCATTTCTAAACTCTCATTCCCTTCTAAAGACTTGACCTATTCTGCTTCAAAATTGCCACCATTTCTTTATCAAATGGTTTTTACCTTATACACGTTTCCTTCTGAATAATCTTTATTGTTTCTCATTTGCTGTCCTTCTGATGCCAATCTCTGACCTGAGCCCCTCTGTGGAAGACACTCTGCATCTCTTCTGGGAGACACTAGATTAGAATAACACCTGAAAAATTACAGCCTGTGTACTTGGGATATAATAGTGTCTTGTGCTTTGTGGCTGAGAAGGGACATTTTCTCATAATTTCCTCTGCAGTAGGTGTTCTATTGCATTGTCCTGTGTTGAGGTAAAACAAAGTTACCAAGTACCTGAGATTTGGTCTATCTATCTATCTATCTATCTAACCTATCAAATTTTCCCCTCAAGGAAGTAAACTTTCCTCTTAGAATATAGGTAGGCCTGTCAGATCACGATCACTTTCTTACCTGTTCCCTGACCCCAGAACCAGAAGATCTGAGTTAAAGCCAGTATGACATGAAATGACCATGTTACCCAAGGCCAGTCATTTCATCTTTCTGGGCCTTGATTTCTGGGTATGAGACCAGAAGCAACGTAGATCAGGTGAGTTATAAATTTGAATACTGGAATACTGGGGGGGGGGGGTTTACTGCAGAAGGCCACATGTTGAGTTGGGACAGGCTGAGACTTAGAACAATTCCTAGGTTCTTTTCACCATCCTACACCATCTCAGAAAGCCTCATCATGAAGCATCTCGGTAAACTTTAGTCTGACTTTTTTTTCTATATCGTTCAGGCATTTTACC
>NW_007745420.1:0-1256 GCF_000696425.1 Galeopterus variegatus
CTTTTTGTCTTTTTTCGTGACCGGCAATGGGATCGCAACCCTCGGTGTCGTGCCCGCACCGAGTGGACAGGTCTCTATATGGGATCCGAACCCTCAGTGGGAGTGCCGCCGCGCTCCCAAGCGCCACACTCTACTGAGTGCGCCACCGGGCTGGCCCACAAATTAAAATTCTGATAACACAAGCCCACTTTTTAAAAGTTTGTTTCTGTTAAGTGAGCAATGCATGCAGACAATACAAATTCCAATAAGAACAAAATAATATTCAGAGAAAAGCCTCTTTATCTCCTTATTCTCCTAGCCTTCCAGTTCCCATCCCTAGACACAACCACATTTATAGTTTCTTGTATAGCCTTCCAGAATATTCTATGCATTTACATACACCCTTGTATTTTCTTTTCTCCTGGGTTTACCTAACTTAAAAGTATACCTTGGAAATGTTTTCATAGCTATACATACAGACTTGCCTCGTTCCTTTCTATCGGGGTGGGCAAAGTATAGACCACAGATCAAATCTGTTCTATATTTGTTTTATCCAATAAAAGTCTTATTAGGACACAGCCACACCTATTCTTTTACACATAATCTGTGGCTACTTTTGAGCTGCAATAGCAGAGTTGAATAATAGTGACAAAGACTGTATGGTCTGCAAAGGTTATAAAATACTGTCTGGCCCTATTCAAAAAAAAGTCTGCTGACTCTTGCTTTATATGACTGCCTAATATTTTACATATGAATACATCATAATTTTATACTGCAGCAACTGACATATTAATATGTGTCATTCTCACATATGTGGTTATATCTGTATAAGTGCTCAGAAATGGGATTACTGAGCAGAAATGTCATGGGCTTTTCAGGGACATATTTGTTAATTTGGTCTCACCAGCATCAATGATGTTATTAAGGAAGCCAGAAGACAGACCAATTGAAAGAATCAATTGAGGATTGTGCTTCTAGGAGATGAAATGAACAACACTGTTTCAAAGAGGAGTGAGTGGTGGTTGCTTTCAGCCATACCCTCAGAATGAGAAGTGGATAGACAGAAGACAGAAAATACGTATCTCCATCCAAATAAAACTACTGATTTATCAGGACTGAGGAAACCAATGCAAGAGCATTCACCCCTGTTAAGGTCACTCTTTGTCCTAATTGCCAACTCCTCCTCACCTCTCTCCGTGTTCTCATTTCCTAAAAAGAGCCGTGGAGGCAAACATGTGCGGCTGTTGGGGCTGCTGCTTTCAGGGACAGCTATGCCG
>NW_007745420.1:5805-6684 GCF_000696425.1 Galeopterus variegatus
GTTATGGCTAAGTATAGTTTTAACAATGGAAACTAGTAACATCAGTGAAATAAACAAAGTGCATTCCCTGATGCAATTTGTAAAAGATTAAGTTGATCCACCAACCAAAGATTGTTCTTAGCAAACACTTTCTTTTACTACAGCAACTTCCTCAGTATATTTACATAACAATCAAGCAACTTTCTCAACATATCAATCAGTAGGTTAACCTGTACCAAGGACATCTGCTCTTTGAGCCAGGAATTTTGCTGTGTTACAATTCTTTATCTACAACAGAGACTTTAGCCTTGGAAAAGTTTCCTGTCTTTTGCAAGCTTAACGTTTCTATGTGTAATTTTAAAAATTAGGTCCTGTGACATACGTTTGTTTTATTAATGTTAGTACTCTCCACACTAAGTGTAAGTAAATGATTCACCAATGAGTTTACTTAGTACATAATGCAACATTAATTTGCATGATTTCCACCCCAAATTCTGTGTGCTCTTTTGTAAACATAGAAACCCCCCACCCCATACTCATAAATACACTATAGAACTAACTTTGTTTTCCTTTTGTAGCTAGTTAGCCCTTAATGATTAAGATTGTATCAAAAGCAGCTGTCCATCATGCTTGAAGACACAACATCCTGTCTCCCCGCTACATTTACCTATGTAACCCCAGCCCTGAGTCCATCAGGGAGGCAGTTGGGTGTCACCCTCTGTCTCCCAGTAGATGACTTCGGCCTATGGCAGCCAGCACTCATACCCACTAGGGTCAGGGACTTCCCCAACTAAGTCAGACTCACACATTGGCTGATGGTGAAGGGGAATCCCATGGGACTCATTCATTACCAGTCTAAGCTCCCACAGGCATCTTACTCATACCTTTATTATAAAATGT
>NW_007745420.1:7732-9087 GCF_000696425.1 Galeopterus variegatus
GACAGTAGGTGCTCAACAAATGGGGAGCAAAGGCTTTACAGGCACACCTCTGAGATATTGCATATTCAGTTCCAGATGACCACAATAAAGTGAATATCCAATAAATGTGACTCACAAATTTTTTGGTTTCCCAGTGCACATAAAATTCATGTTTACAATCGATACCATAGTCTATTAAGTGTGCAATAGCATTGTCTCAAAAAAATCTATGTACATGCCTTAATTAAAAATAGTCTGTGGCTAAAAAATAGTAACAATCATCTGAGCCTTCAGTGAGTTGTGAAGGCTGGTGGTGGCTGCTGAAGGCTGCAGTGGCTGTGGCAATTTCTTAAAATAAGACAACAGTAAGGTTTGCCACATGATTGACTCTTCCTTTCACTAAAGATTTCTCTGTAGCATGTAATGCTGTTTGATATCATTTTACCTACAGTAGAACTTGTTTCAAAATTGGAGTCAATCCTCTCAAACCCTGCTGCTGCTTTATCAATTATGTTTATGTAGTTATTCTAAATCCTGTGTTGTCATTTCAACAATGTTCACAGCATCTTCACCAGGAGTAGATTCCATCTCAAGAAACTACTTCCTTTGCTTATCCATACAAAGCAGCTCCTCATCCATTAAAGTCTTATCATGAGATTGCAACAATTCAGTCACATATTCAGGCTCCACTTCTAATTCTTGTTCTCTTGCAATTTCCACCACATCTGCAGTTACTTCCTCCACTGAAGTCTTGAATCCTTCAAAGTCATCCATGAGGGCTGGATTCAACTTCTTCCAAACTCCTGTTAATGTTGATATTTTGACCTCCTCTTATGAATCACAAATGTTTTCAATGGCATCTAGAGTGTTGAATCCTTTCCAGAAGGTTTTCAATTTACTTTGCCCAGATCCAGCAGAGAAATCACTATCTATGGCACCTATAGCTTTACAAAATGTATTTCTTAAATAATAAGACTTGAAAGTCAGAATTACTCCTTGATCCGTGGGCTGCAGAATGGAAGTTATGCTAGCAAGCAGGAAAACAACATGAATCTCGTTGTACATCTCCATCAGAGCTTTTGGGTGACTAGGTGCATTGTCAATGAGCAGCAATATTTTGAAATAAATCTTTTTTTCTGAGCAGTAAGTCTCAACTTAAAATATTCATAAGCCATGCTGTAAATAGATGTGTTATCCAGGCTTTGTTTTTCATTTATAGAGCACAAGCAGAGTAGATTTTTCACAATTCTTAAGGGCCCTAGGATTTTTGGAATGGTAAATGAGCGTTGGTTTCAACTTAAAGTCACCAGCTGTGTTAGCCCCTAACAAGAGAGTCAGCCTGTCCTTTGAAGCTTTGAAGCCAGGCACTGACTTCT
>NW_007745420.1:14287-14806 GCF_000696425.1 Galeopterus variegatus
TTTAGTCAAGTGAGCAACCTTTGACTCTCACCAGTCTTGGTCTCTCCTCCAGCTTCCCATCGGGAAGGGAGATCAAAATGTGAGGCAGATGGATCTGATAAGACTCAGGGAGAGGGGAGACTCTGGGACCTCAGGGTCCAGCTTTTCCCCTTACCATCCATGCATTCATTTTAAATGTTAATTAAGTTCCCGCTGCTGACAGAGCCCTGCACTACGGGGATATCAGAAGTAACACAAGACATAAGCATCACCCTAAAGGAAATTAAAGTTGAATGGAAAAGACAAGACATGAAGTCAAGCCACCAAGTGTCTATTAACTCTGTACTGTGTTCCCAGCACACTAGATAGTAATTACAATGCTCCATGTGTCATTGCATGATAGCACTGCAAGGCTAAATGCTAAAGATGGGAAAAATAAGGGAAAGTAAAATATTGGGCAAGAAAAATCAGAGAAGGCTACTTGGAGAAACTGATTCTCAAGCTGGATCTTGAAAGAAATGCAGGATAGAGTCCTTGGAA
>NW_007745421.1:0-6646 GCF_000696425.1 Galeopterus variegatus
GAGGGTTGCGATCCCGTTACTGGTCACGAAAAAAGACAAAAAGGAAAAAAAAAATACAGATGTCATCACTTCATTTTTAGCCAATGCCACCCTGAGTATTCATTAGTGTCTTATCTGCTGTCTCTAACATGGTCTGCAGTGACCTAAATAGCTGGGGAATGACAGGAGGAGAGAGATTCCGAGAAGTCACAGAGTGGCTCCCAGGGAGAGGCCACACTTGCCACTTGGTGCAAAGCGGCAGACACTGCAGCCTCCAGGCAGAGAGGACAGGGGTGACTGGAACAAAGGCAGCTCACAGAAGCCACAGCTAAACCCCGGACTTGCAGGGGTGGCCTAGAATCTAAAACTTTCATCTTTATGTTGGATGAGGAAAAACAGAAGATAAAGCCCCAACTCCTGGGGAAATCCCATTTCATACGAGGAAGCTCACCTGGCAAAGAAACACCATGTGCTTCTTTAAAAAATAATATTAAATCGAAATACAGCATGCACATAATTAAATCAAAATGTACTATCAATCCCGCCCCATCTCTCCTCAGCCCCGTCCTCCTTACCCAAAGAGCAACAAGTTTCCACTCTTACCTGTTTCTTCTAGAATTTTCCTCCATACTTCTGAATAATATGCATATACTGTTATTTCTTGATTTATTCACTCTAGTCCTCTTCCCAACTTCTATTCTGATTTTTGAGGGCTTTTCTGGCCTAACTACCCCAGTTCGCCTTCCCCATCCCCTCAATTTAGGCATTATGATTTTTGATAGGGTCCTTATACTATTAGGGCTTTATATGCTCTCTGTTGATCCAAGTGGCACAGTATGACTGCTTTTCCTTCCCTGTGCAACTCTGAATATTTCCCTGAATTGATCACTGTCTCGTGTAGATGCTCCGTTTTCTACAGATGGGCACCAATTTTTCCGCAAAGCTTTCCAATGCCCTCTAATGCTCTTCCCCCACCCCTCCCCTCCTCCTGTGCATCAAGTAACCCAGCTCACCTGTTGCTCCTGCCCTGCAGAGCACCGACCTGGTCTCTAACCCCAGCGTCCTGAAATGCCCACTCCCTCCAGCACTGGGTGTCATCTCCGCGTCCCCCTCCCTTCTTGGCTGACTGCTTGGTGGTGCACAAGTACACTGTCCAGTAGCCCCTGGAGGCAGCGTGCACAGGAGGGCTGTGTTTCCAGTGCCTGCGCGTTTAATCACACGTCCTCTCTGCCCTCTCTGTTCCACCCGAGTGAGAGCTGTCTGTGCTGGGAACCTCCTCGGAATTTCAGCATCTCCCCCTTCCTCTCCAGCACTTCCCCCGAGGGACCTGCTGCCCTGCACTCTCCAGTGTGACCCGTTTTCCTCCAGGACTTTTCAGCCCAGCACTGCCCAAAGTCAATTTCAGTTTTCTAACAGCCACAATTTAAAAGATAAAAGGGAAGTGAAATTACTTTTAATAGTGTATTTTATTTAATCCACTATATCAAACATGTTATTGTTTCAACCTATAATCAATATAAAAAGTATCTATGAGGCATGTTACTAAGTCATTGAAATCAGGTGTTTACTTTATGCTCACAGCACATCTCCAGACCGGCCACATGCCCCGTGCTCAGTAGCTACATGGGGTTCACAGCTGCTCCGTGACAGTGCAGTTCTGGTGCCTTCTCTTCATCTCCTTGTGTTCTGGGGTCCCTCACGGTGGCCCTTGTTGGCGTCTTTATTCTGTTCTCTGGGCTGTGCTCTGCAGAATCCTTCCTGTGCCATCAATGCTAGAGTCCTCCTCTAGGACCATAGTCCTACCAGTCAGGCCCACGGCTTCTCAGTGCCACGGGCATTTTGGATCCTCTACACCTAGTTGCACCTAAAGCAAGTTTTGGGGTGGAGAAGAGGAAGCCAGCCTTCCTAGTAGGTCACGTCACTGCTCCGGAATTTTGCAGGTCCCCATTGCATGGCCTGCAATTTGAAATGTGTCCTTGGAATCCTGGAGGATTTTCAGGTTTTCAATATTTCCTGTTAAAGAAAACTAGTTCCTGGAAGAGGACTCTTCAGCCCTCATTGAGTGACATGCAGAGAGAAAACTGGACGTACAACCGGCAAAGGCAAGACCTGCCCAAGTGGGTCTCAGGTGTGGAGAGCTGGGCACGGGCAGGAGAGGGACAGAGGAGCGGGTACTAGGAGGACAGCACAAGGCAGACTTGTCTCCCTCCCCAGGTGTTGGTGACATCAAGGACTCCACGCACACGGACACTCTCACCCTTTCTCTCTCTTGCCCCACCAGGCTCCCATGACAGACCAGACCCAGAAGTCCCCACGAGGCTTCAATAGAATAATGCTTTTATGTTCGCTTAGGAGGCCAAAGTTTCTTCACCCACGTTTGTCATCTTAAAACAACAGACAAGAGCATGCCTCATTATGTATTATGTACCAGCCTGACACTGCTTTAAACCCTGGTATAAATATTACCTCACTGAATCCTCATAACAACCCCAAAGGAGGTACTGTTTCTGGACCCATTATAAAGATGACAAAACTGAGGTTCAGAGAGGGTCTGTGGGTAGCCCAGGCAGCTCCCTGTCTCTGTGAGGTCACTGCACAATTTGATGGAGAATCAGACATGTTTGGGTGTTTTGCCATAAAATAGTTTACTCTGAAAATAAAGCCTGTGGGTGTCGAACAGAATCTTGCAGAGCAGATTTCAATACAGATCTTCAGAGCAAGTTCTGAGTTCTAAATGCACCCTCTGGCTTCCATCCTGGCCAGAAACTAAAGCCTGATGCTGAGACCGACTCCCAGCGACCCTCTCATGTAATAACCCTGAGTCTAGTTTCCCTCATTCACCGCCGCCTGCCAGGACCCCTGGGAGAGCCATCCAGAGATGAGAGGACACGTCTCACCATCCAGAAACATCTCTGAATGTGAAACTCCCACTTAATTACATTCCAACTAAAATTGAGTCCCTGCTGTTTTTCAGCTGTGAATACATCTTATTTTTCTTTTCTGCCTTATTCAACTTTCCTGCTTTCAAGGTTTGCAACACCCTCATGGATTTCAAATCTCCTGTGCACTTCTCGCTAGGAGCAAGCAAGCTCACAATTAACAAGGTCTGATGAATTTGGACTCCACTAATTTGCATCACATNCCCACCCCTCCCCTCCTCCTGTGCATCAAGTAACCCAGCTCACCTGTTGCTCCTGCCCTGCAGAGCACCGACCTGGTCTCTAACCCCAGCGTCCTGAAATGCCCACTCCCTCCAGCACTGGGTGTCATCTCCGCGTCCCCCTCCCTTCTTGGCTGACTGCTTGGTGGTGCACAAGTACACTGTCCAGTAGCCCCTGGAGGCAGCGTGCACAGGAGGGCTGTGTTTCCAGTGCCTGCGCGTTTAATCACACGTCCTCTCTGCCCTCTCTGTTCCACCCGAGTGAGAGCTGTCTGCGCTGGGAACCTCCTCGGAATTTCAGCATCTCCCCCTTCCTCTCCAGCACTTCCCCCGAGGGACCTGCTGCCCTGCACTCTCCAGTGTGACCCGTTTTCCTCCAGGACTTTTCAGCCCAGCACTGCCCAAAGTCAATTTCAGTTTTCTAACAGCCACAATTTAAAAGATAAAAGGGAAGTGAAATTACTTTTAATAGTGTATTTTATTTAATCCACTATATCAAACATGTTATTGTTTCAACCTATAATCAATATAAAAAGTATCTATGAGGCATGTTACTAAGTCATTGAAATCAGGTGTTTACTTTATGCTCACAGCACATCTCCAGACGGGCCACATGCCCTGTGCTCAGTAGCTACATGGGGTTCACAGCTGCTCCGTGACAGTGCAGTTCTGGTGCCTTCTCTTCATCTCCTTGTGTTCTGGGGTCCCTCATGGTGGCCCTTGTTGGTGTCTTTATTCTGTTCTCTGGGCTGTGCTCTGCAGAATCCTTCCTGTGCCATCAATGCTAGAGTCCTCCTCTAGGACCATAGTCCTACCAGTCAGGCCCACGGCTTCTCAGTGCCACGGGCATTTTGGATCCTATACACCTAGTTGCACCTAAAGCAAGTTTTGGGGTGGAGAAGAGGAAGCCAGCCTTCCTAGTAGGTCATGTCACTGCTCCAGAATTTTGCAGGTCCCCGTTGCATGGCCTGCAATTTGAAATGTGTCCTTGGAATCCTGGAGGATTTTCAGGTTTTTGGTATTTCCTGTTAAAGAAAACTAGTTCCTGGAAGAGGACTCTTCAGCCCTCATTGAGCGACATGCAAGCAAGCTCACAATTAACAAGGTCTGATGAATTTGGACTCCACTAATTTGCATCACATGATGGTTTTTGACAGAAGCTGACGAGATCGAGTCTTCATTCCATAAAGAAAGGGCTTGCTAATCACGTTATGGTGAAAACACTGGAGACTGGATGAACGTATTTTTCAAGTCACTGAGCTATGAATTTTGTTTACATGCATGTAAACTGTTCGTGCCGTTTCATACATGTGACAATACCTGATCTTTGTTTTTCAGGACTCCCTGTTTAGCTACCCCATCCTTGGGTAGCATGAGTGTCCTCTTGTTTCTTGCTCTGTTGCTACATTTGCATTAGCCCTGTCATTGTGTCCCCTGAGTGCCTCTTGCAGGCCACACCGACATGGGAATGGGTAAATACGTTCTCGTCTCAACATCCTGCACGTCTTGCGTTCCAGCAGTTCTGCAATGTCAGACACTTTATGTGACAACCAACCCAAGGTACAGAGACTGCTAGAAGAGGAAAACAGTTTCCCGAATCAATGAGCAAAACCTTGCTGTGAGTTTCCTAAAGATGACATGGACAGAATAAGTAAATATTCCAAACTGGGAAACAGAGACATTCAAGATAAAGCCTCCAGGGCTTAGAATATATATTCTAGTCTGAGAAAAAGAACTAGAAATTGCCAATCTGGGCATGTGCTGTGAGGAGTTCCCATAATGGGGATGCTGTGATTACCTTTGAATTAATTGTCAAGAAATAAATGAATGCAGAAGTGTGGCTTTCGAGTTTTAGTATAATTTTTCAATAACCATCTAGGAGTAATTAACTAATTCAGAATAAGTGTTTTCAAAAGTCTATTAAAATATAGCTATGATAAATTAATTGGCACAGATTCTTCTTGATTCTTCTTTAACAAAACTAATAAATTATTTTTCATGCATTTAATAAATATTAAATAACTAGAAATTGGGTTTTCCCTTATTATGGTGCAGATATTTTTAACATGCATCCAAAAATGTGACATTGGATATTCCAGATATATTCTTAGATTCTAACATGGTAATTAGAACCTAATTTCACTGGGTTGTTTTTTTCCCCATGCTCCCCCCACAAAAAAAAAGTGCTACACTAATTATGAATTACTCTCATTTGTTCATTAAGTCAGGCCCTCAAAGGACATACTTAAGATGATAATTTATTAATGTAAACTGGGTTATTATATGTTCTGAACTATAAAAAAAGTATAATTGTTTTAAAATATTTTCAATTCAGGACTTTGACAACCACAAAGTGCAGAGTGGACAACTCCCCGAAAGAAATGAGAACGTGCCTTTCTGGTGGCTTATTTTACCCCACCGGGACAGCTAAGTCTTAAACTACCTGGGTGTCTGGTGCCGAGCTGAAACCTGGACAAGGGCAGGCAGCCAGGCCGTGGCTAGAAGCCCCTGTCCCTCCCCCAGAGGGCATGGCACGGAGATCAAGAGGCAGCTCACTCAGCTCCATACCCCGGGAGCAGCCCAGCAGCTGCGCAGAAGCCTCTCCCTAAAGGCTGGCTGCATGGCTGCATAAATAGATGCAGTGCACGTGGACAGTCCGCATCCCAGTGCCTTCTGGTCTCACGAGCTGATTCCCCTAGCAGCTCTTCTGTCCACTTGTCCACTTGTTCTATGACAATATTGACATGAAGGTGCCTTCTCTGAAATGCTAGGGGTAGGTCTCCACGCACGATGAGTGAGAGTTAGCAAGAAGAGACTCATAGTGGCTCACGTTTAGGTTGCAATGACACTTACCATCCCCTGCCACTTGCTTTGTGAAGTATTATCAGACCCATCTTTCAGGTAACAACTGTAGGACGTCCTGAGGAGGAAGGACACACAACTCTCAAACCACATGTGGGCATTGGAGCCAGGTCTCCGACTCTCCTGTTCTGCCACAGTGAGACCTGACATGGCAAAAATGTCTTTGCAGATGCAATGAAGACAAGTCTCTTGAGACATGGAGATGATTCTGGATGATCTGCATGGGCCTGATGTCATCTCAAGGGTCCTTATGCAAGGGAGGCGGGACGGTCCGAGGCAGAGAGGAAGACATGAGGATGGAAGCTGAGGGTGGAGTGAGAGAGAGATAAAGATGCTGGACTGCTGGCTTGGAGGCAGCAGGAAGGGGGCCACCAGCTAAGGAATGCAGGCGGCTTCCAGAGGCTGGAAAAGGCCAGAGAGCAGATTCTCCCCAGAGTCTCCAGAAGGAACCAGCCCTGTGGACTCATTTTAGACTGCTGGCCTCCAGACTGACGGGAGAACAAGTGTGTGTTGTTTGACGCCACTCAATTTGGGATCATTTGTTACTGCAGCCACAGGAAACCAACACAAGGATAAAGAAATAGCATTCTTTATTTTCTTGAATTTTTTGAAATTTTTAAAAATTTGCCATTTAACTTTTTTTTA
>NW_007745421.1:7430-8636 GCF_000696425.1 Galeopterus variegatus
CATTTTAGACTGCTGGCCTCCAGACTGACGGGAGAACAAGTGTGTGTTGTTTGACGCCACTAAATTTGGGATCATTTGTTACTGCAGCCACAGGAAACCAACACAAGGACAAAGAAACATCATTCTTTATTTTCTTGAATTTTTTGAAATTTTTAAAAATTTGCCATTTAACTTTTTTTTAATTGTAACATAGTTGACCGTACATATCTGTGGGGTACAGTGGTGAATATCAATATCTGTGCGCAGGATGTGATGCTTGAATCAAGGTAATTTGTATATTCCACATTGTATGATGTAACCCTATGTTGTGGCCCTCTGCCAATTCCTCACTAACCCACCCCTCATCCTCCCCCTTTCCCACCTCCAGTAACCTCAGTTCTGTTCTCTCCCTTTGAAAATTCAGTATATTACTGTGATTGTTGTATCTTTCTTTCTTTTTTAAATTTATTTATTTTTTTAACTCCACCATGAATGAGGACATGCAGTATTCCTCTTTCTGTGCCTGGCTTATTTCACTTAACATAATCTTCTCTAAGTTCATTCATGTTGCTGCAAATGGCAGAATTTCATTCTTTTTGATGTCAGAGTAGTATTCCACTGAGTATATATACCACATTTTCCTTATCCAGTCACCCATCAATGTACATTAATGTTGGTTCCAACTCTTGACTATTGTAAACAGAGCTGTTATAAACATGGGAGAGCAGGTATCCCGTCAACATGATGATTTCCATTCTTTTGGGTATATACCCAGTGGTGGGATTGCTGGATCGTATGGCAGTTCTATCTGTGGTTATTTGAGGAACCTCCATTCTGTTTTCCATAATGGCTGTGCTAATTTATAGTCCCATCAACAGTGTAAGAGGGTTCCCCTTTCTCTGCATCCTTGCCAGCATTTGTCATTCTCTGTAATGGCCAGTCTAACTGGGGTAAGATGGTATCTCACCGTGGTTTCGATTTGCATTTCCCTGATGCTGAGTGATGTTGAGCATTTTTTCACATCTGTTGGCCATTTGTATGTCTTCCTTTGAGAAATGCCTATTCAGCTACTTTGCCCATTTTTGAATTGGGTTACTTGTTTTTTTACTGTTAAGTTGCTTGAGTTCCTTGTATATTCTGGATATTAATCCCTTGCCAGATGCATGGTTTGCAAATATTTTCTCCCATTCTGTAGGTTGTCTTTTCACTCTGTTAACTGTTTCTTTT
>NW_007745421.1:9236-14806 GCF_000696425.1 Galeopterus variegatus
ATATTTTCTCCCATTCTGTAGGTTGTCTTTTCACTCTGTTAACTGTTTCTTTTGCTGCGCAAAAGCCCTTTAGTTTGATATAATCCCATTTGTTTATTTTTCCTTTGGTTGCCTGTGCTTTTGGGGTCGTGTTCATAAAGTCTTTGCCTAGTCCTACTTCCTGAAGTTTTTCCCCTGTTTCCTTCTAGGAGTTTTATAGTTTCAGGCATTAAGTCTTTCATCCATTTATTGAGTTGATTTTTGTATATGGTGACTGGTGTGGTCTACTTTCATTCTCCTACATGTGGATATGCAGTTTTCCCAGCACAATTTATTGAAGAGGTGGCCTTTTCCCCAATGTATGTTCTTGGTTCCTTTGTTGAAGATCAGATGGCTGTAAGTATGTGGGTTGATTTCTGGGTTCTCTATTCTGTTCCATTGGTCTGAGTATCTGTTTTTATGCCAGTCACATGCTGTTTTGGTTACTGTAGCTTTGCAGTATAATTTGAAGCCAGGTAGTGTTATACTCTGGCTTTATTTATTTATTTATTTTTGCTCAAGATTGCTTTGGCTATTCAGGGTCTTGTTTTGTTCCATATGAATGTCAGGATTTTTTTCTATTTCTGTAAAGAATGCCATTGGCATTTTGATAGGGATTGAATTGAATCTATAGGTCACTTTGGGTAGTATGGACATTTTCACAGTGTTAATTCTTCCAATCCAAGAGCATGGAATGCCTTTCCATCTTTTTGTTTCCTCTTTAATTTTTTGCAGTAGTGATTTGTAGTTCTCACTGTAGAAAACTTTCACCTCCTTAACTAAATTTATTCCTGTGTTTTGCTTTGTTTTGTTTTTGGTGAGTATTGTAAATGGGCTTGCTTTCTTGATTTCTTTTTCTGCTAGTTTGCCGCTGCAGTATGAAAACATTACTGGTTTTTGCATGTTGATTTTGTATCCTGCAACTTTACTGAAATCATTTATTGGCTCTAAGAGTTTTTTGGTAGAGTCTTTAGGTTTTTCTATATATAGGATCTAGTACTTCCAATACTATGTTAAATAGGGGTGGTGAGAGTGGGCATCCTCGTCTTGTTCCTGTTCTTAAGAGAAAAGCTAAAAACTTCTCAAGGTGATATTGGCAGTGGGTTTGTCAAACATGGCTTTTTGTTGTGTTGAGATACTTTCCCTCTGTACCTAATTTGCTGATAGTCTTTATCATGAAGGGATGCTGTATTTTGTCAGATGGTTTTTCTGTGCCTATTGAGATAATCATATGGTTTTCGTCCTTGATTTTGTTGATGTGGTGTATAACATTTATTGACTAGTGTATATTGAACCATTCTTGCATCCCTGGGATGAATCCCACTTGATCATGGTATTAAAAATTTTTTTTTGATGTGTTGCTGTGTTCTGATTGCTAATATTTTGTTGAGGATTTTTGCATCTATGTTCATCAAAGATAGTGACCTGTAGTTTTCTTCTTTGGTTGTATCTTTGTCTGGCTTTGGTATTAGGGTGACACTGGCCCCTGTTTCAATTTTTTGGCATAGTTTGAGAAAAATTGGTATTAATTCCCCTCTAAAGGCTTGGTAAAATTCAGCAGTAAAGCCATCCAGTCCTGGGCTTTTCTTTGTTGGGAGACTGCTGATTACTGCTTCAATCTCGTTGCATGTTATTGGTCTGTTCAGATTTTCCATGTCTTCTTGGTTCAATCCTGGTAGCTTGTATGTGTCCAAAAATTTATCTGCTTCCTTCGGGTTTCCAAATGTGTTGGTGTATAGTTGTTTATAATAGTCTCTAATGATTCTTTGTATTTCTGTGGTACTGATTGTAATATCTCCTTTGTAGTTTCTGATTTTTTTATTTGGGTCTTCTCTCTTCTTTTTTTTTCGTTAGCCTAGCTAATGGTTTGTCTATTTTGTTTATCTTCTCAAAAAACCAACTTTTTGTTTCATTGATTTTTGCATCATTTGCGGGGAGGGTCTCTATTTCATTTACTTCTGCTCTGATCTTCATTATCTTTCTATCTACTAATTTGGGGATTGGATTGTTCTTGTTTTTCTAGTTTTTCGAGGTGTAGCCATTTAACCATTTTTAAGCATACAGTGCACAGCATTAATTATGTTCACAATGTTATGCAACTATCACCACTGTCCATCTCCAGAACTTTCTTCCCTTCCCAGACTGAAACTCTGTCCCCATTAAGCAATAAGTGCCCATTCCCTCTTCCCTGGCTCCTGGTAACCTCTAATCTATTTTCTGTCTCTATGAATCTGCCCATTCTAGATATTCCATAATAGTGGACTATTCTATAATACACTGTCCTTTTGTGTCTGGATAATTTTACTTAGCCAATACTCTTGAGGTTCATCCACTTTGCAGTATGACTCAGAACTTCCTTCCTTTTTAAGGCTGAATAATATTCCCTTGTAGGGACATGCCACATTTTGTTTATGCATTCAGCTGCTGACAGACTTGGGCTGCTTCAACCTTTCAGCTATAGTGAACAACTCTGCAATGAATGTTGGGGTACAAGTAACTGTTTGGGTTCCTGCTTTCAATTATTGCAGTATATACCCAGAAATGGAATTGCTGTATCATTTGGCAAGTGTATATTTGACTTTTTTCTTTTCTTTTCTTTTTTTCTTTTCTTTTTTTTTTTTTTTTGCAGCTGGCCAGTACAAGGATCAAACTCTGGACCTTGGTGTTATAGCACTGTGCTGTAACCAACAACTGAGCTAACCAGATATCTCCCCTTTATTTTTACTAAAGGCTTTGGAAGAATCCTACTCCTCATATGTACGATTTATATTTGTATGCATTGGCAGAGGCTGAGATTATTTTTAAGTTCACAAATGTTCTAAAGCATGTCAAGTGTATCACCAGCCCCTGCCCACAGCGCTGTCAAGGAAAATCTGCTCGAAGTCCTGACCCAGATGAAGGGTGGGCCCAGGCAGGTTCTGCACCACATATAAAGGGTACCCACTCACAACCCCCATCAGCAGCACAGCTGATGAGGCAATAGCGGAACTGGTACCAGTGGCTGTGGATGAGCTGGAATTGGACTCCATAAGGAAGAGAGAGAGAAGTAAGTAGACACCGGCAGCCCTGGGGAGGAAGGGGAGCCTGCAGCTGCTTCTGCCCCGGCTGGGGTCCAGGCAGCCCCCACCCTCTCCTATAGCCTCAGAGCTGGGTCTTGCTTTGGCCGCATGTGGGCAAGACTCACACAAGGTCTTCTTTCAGAGTCAGGCTCTGTCCTTTGCAATGAAAAGACACTAACTGCTCTGAAGTCAACATATTAATGATTTGGTTTCTGTGCCTACTAAAGTAAAATAAAGTTTTTAAATATCATGCTGGAGCTGTAGGGGCAGACCTAGATACCCTTGGTATGCTGGGAGCCTCAGTACTGTGTTCACACAAGCAAGGCAAGAGGGTGAAGAAGAAAAAAGACTTTCACAAAAGGAAAAAGGAAGCCAGCTGAGTTTGAAGGCCCAGTCTTTCCACTGAGCTGTGTGACTTCAGGTAACTCAGTTAACAGGTAAACCTCGGCTTTCAGCTTTGTACGTGGAGACCCTCCTAAATGCCCACCAGCACTCAGCTCAGTGCCGTTACACAGACCAAGCGCGGCTCACGTGTGGAAGGAAGCACTTTGTGAGTGACGGGTGATGTGTGGCCCTGAGCTTCTCCCTTCTTGGTGGCACAGGTTTGTCCCCTCCCAAGACCTCTTTGTCAACTTGAACTTCACTATTTTCTTTCTCTCTGAAAACAACGTGAGAACCATGCACACAAAAGTATCAGTGAATAATAATAGCTTTAATCCTTTGGAGATTGTTTACATGTTTGCAATCTGACAGAGCCTGGCATTTAAAAAATGAAAGAAATTGTTCAATTTTGGCAAGAAAGGGAAATTAATTTCTAGGAGCAGTATCTTCCAGACATCGCTCCGTCCATCCTTCTATTGAACACGCACTATGTGTCAGGCACCCCGCTACACATTTACATTACCTGGGTGGATTCTTACCATGGGGTCATATGACCATTTACAGATGAGAATACCAAGGCCCAAGATGGCATAACTAGTAAGTAGCCAAAATCTGTTACCAAACCAAAGTCCGGCTACCCACCACCATAAAGAAAGAAACAACTCATAAGCCAAATGTTGGAGAAAAGGAAGGGAAGCTTTATTCAGGAAACTGGCACCTGAGGAGATGTTTGGCTAACCCGTCTCCCCTGGCAAACCTGAAGAAGATGGCCAGACTAAATCCATCTCTCTTTGTGTCCTTTGCCAATCTGCTGACATAGAAGGCCACTGCTGAGTGAGCTTTAGAACCATGCTCTTCCACCTGGAGCAAAATCAGCTCCAGCGGGTGGCACAATGTCAGGAGGGTGGACAAAATCACAGGATAAAAGAGCCACAACATCCCAGGGCATTGATTTTATCTGACAGTTAAGATTAAAACAAACATAGAAATGTCATGCAACAGGTTACAAAATATATGTGAAGGTTTACAATTAAACATGAAACTTCACAAAAATATATTGCTTCCAGCCAGTTGCTTCTGGCCGTGCCCTAAGTTGCCAAGGCATGAGTCACTCACCATAGGAGACATGGTGGGGGAGCTGGGAGAAGCACCATGCCACAGCACCCCCGACCAGGGAGCACAGAGTGTCCCCTGCATGGCTCAACTGCAGCCGCCCTTTCCTCTCTCAATCATGCAGGCTAATGCAAAGACAGAGTCACAAAAAAGTAAGACCATCTTTTCAAAATCCAATTCCACAGCAATCAACAATCCCCTCGTCCAGTGGGTCTCCCCCCAGGGCAATGTTGCCCCACAGAGGACATTGTATGGACACATTACTGACCATCACAACTGGAATCTACTGGCACCTATTGGGATGCTGTTCTACACCCACAGTGCACAGGACAGTCCCCACCACACCACAAAGAATCAGCCAGCCCCAAATGGGAATAAACCTGCTCTAAACTCTGAGACTTGCTTCTTATTCTCTTTGGCTTTATGCCTTTGGTATCTCAAACTATACTTGGAGAATAACTGTCTTAAAAATCAAATGACGGAATGAATCTCAGTAACAGAAAACTTCTCCAGGCCTCAGACCGTAACCTGGCCATGGAATTTTATTATGACTAGGAGAAGGTGCTGGTCTCTTGGGATCTGGTGTCATGGAATTTCAGGGTCCATTCTCTCCTCTTTAGGATGGGAATTCTAGTAAAGCTTCTGTCTCTCCCTCACACCCACTCTCTGAAGTTTATGTTGAATCTTGCGGTAGGAGAAAGGAAGCTAAAAGGGAGATAGGATCTAAAAGCCTTTCTTCCCGGGCCAGAGGGATCGGCAGGCCCCAACCTCAAGCAAACGGGAAAAGTGAGCAGATGACTCAACGTGGTGTAGGGTGAATGTCAGCTCTGCTGTTAGCGACTCTTGTTAACCCAGGTGGCTGTTTAATTTTCACATTTATAGTTAGCAAAACTTCTGAAAGTTTCATTAAGCAAGACGTATAATCATTCCTCCACCTTAGGTGCATGTGAAATACAGCAATTCTCTTGCGAGTCTCGGTAGAGACGGGAACGAGCCCTT
>NW_007745422.1:0-4613 GCF_000696425.1 Galeopterus variegatus
ATGGAAGGGGAGGAAATGGTGGTGGTGCAGTCTGTTCACCTGAGGGCAACCTCTGGAAGGACGCAGCTGTCAATGGGCAACCCTCCTGGAGGTGAGAGAATGAGCATGGAAAGCCTGAAGGAAAGTCCGAGTGACTCTCCACGGGACCAGCTATAGTCCACCTGCTGCACCACTTGAACCCACTGTGTTGTAGAATAAGTTCCCCCTATCTGGGAATACCTCCTCCAGGATTCTGAGGGAGACCTACAGGGAGAAGTTTAATGGATGAAACGTGGCCCCCTCTCCTGTAGCTGGCCTTGGGGCTATAACAAATGCCCCTCCAGGGCTGGGAGCGGACCTTGCATGCTGGCTGCAGTTCAGCCAAGTGCAGTTCAGCCAAGCTGGGCATGGGAGCCCCGGGGCCGGCCCGGCCCAGAGGTCGTCTGCCGAGCCATCCTGGCCAGTGCCTAGTGCCACCTCTGCAACAAACCTCCAGACTGGGACCATTCATTCTCCTCCCCGAATCTGTCATAAACTTGGATGGATGGGTCCTGACTCAGAGTTTTCCAAAAGTCATGGTGGAACCTACGAGAGTATAGGGGCTTAGAAGACTGGAGGATTGGTGACAAGCAGGTGTAGTGAAAAGTCTTGTGGATGGACCTCTCAGGCTGGGAGAACATTTGAATCTCATGTTAATACTCAGCAAAAGTCTGCTATTAAAGAATCTCTTGGTAATCAGGTGAAGAATTCAGAATATCAGTCATCCCTCTTTCCTTTGCCATTCATTGATTTCATGAGAAGAATGTCATGAAAGCAGGAACAGAATTTGATTTCATGAGAAGAATGTCATGAAAGCAGGAACAGAAGTTATGGGTGAGCTCAGGAACACAAATTTTCCTTCACCAAAACTAACTTCTCATCAGTGCTGGGTGCTTAACTCTCTTGGGATGGGACCAAATTGAAGGGACCAAAGTGAAGTGGCCAACCCCAGGGGACCAACAGTGTATTACGTAGAACTTCTTTTAATATAAAAGAAACAATGATTTGCTCTCACTGGAATAGGAGTTTATTCTGTACTTCTTTATGTGGGTTGGAGTTATTGTCAACTGTCCTTTTATTTAAGCCTGAGAGACCCTATTTAACATTTCTTGTAGGGCAGATATACTAATGATGAATTTATCCAGGTTTATCTGAGAATGTCTTAATTTACCCTTCATTTTTGAAGGGTAGTTTTGATGGATATGGAATTATTGGTTGAGTTTTTTTTGGGGGGAGGGGGTACTTTGAATATACCATTCAATTGCTTTCCGGACTCTGTTGATTCTGACAAGAAGTCATCTGTTAATCTCACTGAGGATTTCACGCATATGATGAGTCATTTTTTTTTATTGCTGCTTCAAGATTTCCTCTGTTGGTGGCTTTCAACACTTCGACTATGATGCGTCTGTCTAGGTGTGAATCATTTTGAATGTATTTAACCCTGAGTTCTTTGAACTTATTTGATATGCAGAATGGTTTTTGCCAAATTTTGAAAGATATCAGCCATTATTTTTTCAAAAAATATATATTTTTTTCTTTCTCCTCTCCCAGGTTTCCTGTTGTGCATATGTTGGGTGTTCCACAGGTCTCTTGAAGTTCATTTTTCTTCATGCTTATTTTCCTTTCCATTTGTCAGGTTGTATCATCTCTGGTGACTTATCTCCAAATTTGTTGATTCTTTCTTCTGAAAGTTCAGATCTGCTGCCAATCCTGTATCGTAAAATTTTCATTTCAGTTATTATGCTTTTCAACTTCAGAATTTCTGTTGGTCCTTTTTTTAAACTAACTTTTGTTACTTTATTAATATTTTGTATTTGATGAGATATTATTGGCATATTTTAATTCTCTTGGAATAGTTTCCTTTACTTTTTTGAACATATTTATAACAGTTGATTTAAAGTTTTTTCTAGTAAGCCCACCAACAGAGTCTTCTCAGGGACAGTTTTGATCAACTGCTTTTTTTCCCCCGTGTATGGGTTATATTTTCCTGTTTCTTTGTATGTATTATAATTTTTTGATGAAAACCACACATCTGAAGTAACATAATGTGGCAAGTTTGAACAACTATCTAACCCCCCCCACACACACCTCACCCCAGGGATTTTTGTTTAAGCATTTTTATTTTTGCTTTTTTTTTTACTTGGCCACTTGTTTGGTAACTTTCCTGGATTTATTAGTAAATCTGTATTTCCTATAGTGCACAGCCACTGAAGTCTCTGTTCTGTTACCTTAGTGGTCAGCTAATGATTGCTCAGAGATTTCCTTAAGTGCTTTTGCCAGTAAGCCTTCCAGTGGCTCTGTCTGTTGACTCACGCCTTCAAAGCTCAGGCAATTTAGGTCTGCCTTAGCCTTTATTTCCTGCCTGTGCAGGAACTTAAGACAGCCAGAGGTAACTGGCCCTCTCTGGTCTACCTGCACATGTGTGAAGATTTCTAAAACCCCAGTAAATAGTTTTTTAAAGCTCCTATGGATATTTCACTTCTCAGATTTCCTCTTAAATTTTTGGTCAGTTCTTGTTTGCTGCAACTAATAGAACTAGAAAGCTATGACATTAAACAAGTGCTGATGATTTTTTCTGACAAACACACTGGAGATAGAGCTTTCCTCACTGAGTGAGATGAGGTAGAACAACAAAAAGAAAATCCCTGTGAATTGGACTTTCCCAGGGAGATGTCAGACAAATCAAGTAGAGACAAAATTCTGAGGATGGAGCTTTATGAGAACAGGAGTAGGCCATGTTAAATACCACAAAACTTTCTATTCCTAATTTAAATACCACAAAACTTTCTATTCCTAATTTTATTTTTTGGCTAAGCAATCTTCAGGTCATTGTAAGCCTTTGGCTAACCTCCGAAATTCTGAAGTTGATTTTGATAACTTTGCGAGTATTTTCATTGCCTTTTTGAAGAGGCAGAATTGCAGAGCTCCTCCTTCTGCCATTCCCAGGCACTTTTTCTATATATAAATTTGCTTACCTTACTTCACATCCTTCTGGCAGCCACACTACCCATTAATTTATTTAAGGTCTTATTTATAGTCATTATACAAGGGGTCTTCAAAAAGTTGATGGGAGCATTTGTACGGTCTTTTAATTCAATTTCTCCATAAACTTTTTGAAGTACCTTCATATTTCATAAAACATTTCTTTGTTAGAAGCAAAAGAATTTATAGCAAAAGAAGGAATACCATATGCGACAACTGACAGAATTCACTGATTTTACCACATACTCCAACACCCAGAAGTAGGACAGTGGAGTAGTCAATTGGAAACTCAGTTATGGAGCCAGATGGGAGAATCTGCCTGCTGAACTTGGGCTTCAGTCTCAAGAGGATGTGATATACAGGCCGGACAAATCATCAATGTGCACTTCTGTATTTACTGTAACCCAAACACTCAGATCCAGGAATCAAGGATCAAAGTGGGATTGACTTGTTTTCATTACACCAGTGCAAATACAAATGCTCCTCATATGGTTATGTCCTGATAAACCTGACATAAATTGAAAATGTCATAAGCTGAAAGTGCATTTAATCCACTTAACCTACAGAACACCGTAGCTTAGCCTAGCCCACCTTAAGTGTCCTCAGAGCACTTACATTAGTCTGCAGTTGGGCAAAATTGTCTAACACAAAGCCTATTTTATAATAAAGTGTTGAATATCTCATGTAATTTATGGAACAGTGTACTGAAAGTGAACAACAGAATGGTTGTATGGGTACTCAAAGTATAGTTTTTACTGAACACGTATTACATTTGCACCATCATAATGTCAAAAATTGTAAGTCAAATCATTCCAAATTGGGACCACCTGCATTTTGCAGTTGCTGTCATTAAACTTGCAAATATTTTTCATCTGTTCTCATGACTCTGGTTATCCTGACTTATCAAACTTATGAAACTGGGTCACATAAGAACTAGCAACACTGTTTGATTAGAGCAATTATTTGCAGCTGTTTTGTGTTACGAAAGAAGGATTATACCAATGCTGAGTATTGGAGAGAGGGATAGTAGGCACCATTTTTCGTCATTATGGCTGCTCACTGTCCTTTGAGTATTTTCATATTTGGGATATGTGACGGTTATGGAGGTGCTGTTCTCAGATATCATTTCAAGAAAACTTGCTGTGGGGAACATATAGCCTCCAGCTGCTGCACCTTCAAATCTATCTTGGTGTTCACACCAGCATATACTTCCCTTGCGCTGCTCTCTGCCAATGCCAATGAGCACAGGAGAGCTATTTCAAACAGCCACTTCTGCCCAGTGGTGGATTTCTATACGGATCATCTTAGGCTCAGGATTCCCCCACCAGTCTGGTCAAGACTTTCTCAGAACTGTGCTGCAGTCTGATGCTCTTCCTACCCAAACCTTTCTTCCCTCTCTTCTTTCATTAGGATAAATTCTGCATTGTGGTCTGAGGTGTTTCCCTGCTTATGCCTATTAGCTCCCTATTTATCTTTCAGAGATGTTTCTCCAATAAATCTCATGCATGTGAATCTAATTCCATCTGGGAATGTACTTTTGGAAGCCCCAGCGTAGCACTCGCTGTCTTCTCAATGTTATAGTCAAAACACAATTTTGACTACTAGGATGTGTG
>NW_007745422.1:6122-6899 GCF_000696425.1 Galeopterus variegatus
GAAGACAACAATTTTTGACATTTACCCAGCAGTCATGGTTGAGTCTTCAAATCTTTGACTACTGGTTGTAATTACTACTATAAGTCTGGTCTTGAAAATACATTAATTTTGATTATCTTGATGAATTTACTATGAACTAATATCTGTCAGGTTCTTAGCCATGTAGCCTCAGAAGTCAAAGTTAGAATATTAAGAATGAACATACATCTCAGGAGCAGATGAACATGAATGAATTAATTAAAGCACAACTTGTTAATTTGAAATAGGGACTGTCATGAAGATCGGAATATGCGAAGTCTCCATAAACCAGTGACTCACCTCCCTTAGATCAGGTTCAATTTGGTGGGTCATTGGTGAGTCCACTTTATTTCTTACTCATCTTTACACTAAGAGTGAATTATGAAGTCCCAGGGTGTGAGGGGAAAATATTTTCTATTAATTCATCTGAGTGAGGCATGTAAGGCCATTAAAAATAAGTTAGGTCTACTNTAACAATGCTTTTCAGAATTTTGAAAAAGGTTATTATCCAGTAGTTTTAGTAATTGTCAACGGGAGAGTAACTCAAAGTCTACCATATTACCATATTTAAGTATTAAATGTATCAAGAATTGATTTTTTATGCATGATAAAATGTGGCTATACAATTTTTTCCCCTGATGGACAGCCAGTTGTCTAATTATCATTTACTGATTAATCCCCAAAGATGTACAATGTCTTATTACACTACCAAAAGGTTTCTATCTGTATCTATGTGAGCCCATGTTTGGAATGATGGTT
>NW_007745422.1:8488-8688 GCF_000696425.1 Galeopterus variegatus
CATGCTCACCCAGTGAGCTAACCGGTCATTCCTATATGGGATCCGAACCCATGGCCTTGGTGGTATCAGCACCACACTCTCCCAAGTGAGCCAGGGGTTGGCTCAAAACATTTACTTTTAAATAGATGTGATGTCAGAGAATTTACATAAAAATAATCTGGTGAATGTACAGCAACTGTGAGTATATCTCAAATTAAGAT
>NW_007745422.1:14497-14806 GCF_000696425.1 Galeopterus variegatus
CAACCTCTCAGAAAAGTCTCAGATATCAGCTATTTACAACTCTTCATGTAATTTAATCAACATACGTTCTCTTTTATCAGTGTAGTTTAGCCTAAATCATTATGGCTCATAGAGATCAAGCTCTTATTATAAAAGCACTAAGCTAAGAATTTTACAGATTTTATCTCATTTAATCCTCATAAACATTCTATGAGATAGATAAAATTATTACCCAATTTTATCAATTGGTAAATTTCAACTTAGGAATGATAACTAATTTGCCCAAGATCTCACAGCTAAAAGTGCTTTGACTTTAGAGCCTGAGCTCTT
>NW_007745423.1:0-235 GCF_000696425.1 Galeopterus variegatus
TGTCTCAGAGACTTTGGCATGTGTTGGTGGGCATTCCTTACCTCTACAGTGCCTTTCAGTCTCTGATGTTCGCTATTAAGATCTTTACATTGACCATCTGTGGCTCTAACATTGGTCATTTCTACTGTGATGATGTTCTTTTGCCACCTATGCTCTGTCCAAATGAACAAGAAGTAGAATTGTTGATCATCCTATTTTCAGACTTTAATTTGATCTCCTCTCTCCTGGTAGTACT
>NW_007745423.1:1423-12707 GCF_000696425.1 Galeopterus variegatus
AATTTCCAGGTGTCACATTGAGCAGAAAGGCATTAGACTTCCTTGGAGTCAGAGTGTATAGAGTAGGTATCCAGTAGAGATCTCAGATGTACAATCTACTTTAGACCCATTCAAAAGCTTGAAAACAGGTCTCAAATAGAGCCAACACTGATTGTTGTATAAAACATTTAACATTCTTTTAGGCAAACAAATCAAAACAAATCACAAAACTTATTAACATACCATTCATCATATTCACCACACCCTCACAAATACTAGACATATAAGAAAGCCGAAACTTGTGACTCTATCAAGGAGTTAATTAAAATAAATTCTGAGATGAAAGTGATGATAGAATTAGCAGTCAAAGACTTTAAACAACTATTATAAATATGTTTAATATACCCAATGATGTAACAAAAACATTAACATTTTGAGGAATAAATGAAAGATTCAAAAACCAAGAAACACTTAACCGAGATAAAAAGACAATATTATATGTAGACAAATATTTATTACATAAGATTAACAGCAGATTATACACTGGAGAAAAAAGTAAAATAACTTAAATACCAATAGAGACTACTCAAAATGAAGCCAGAGGGAAAGCAAAATACTGAAAAAATATCATGAAAATAGTTTCAAGTGATTGTCTGAACAATAACAAGCTAACTACTTTTGTTCAATTTTCAGTCTAAGTTGAACTAGGAGTCTATATAGGGCAGAAAAAAAAACATGAAAGGAAGGTTGGCCTATTTTAAATAAATTTCTTCACAAATTTATTTCAAAAATAATATCAGATATATACAGGACTAAAATAACTCCAAGTAGAGTAAACAGCAAGGAAATTATGCTAAATTTCTGAAAAGCAGAGAGAAAGAGAAATCCTTAACAACAGCCAGAAGTAGAAATATATTATATTCAGATATAGAAATGATTTACAACAAATTTCTTGGCAGGAAAAAAACACAAGTCATAAGACATTCTGTTATGTCAATCCATAAATACATACCTGACAAATTGTATATCCAGCCAAAATATCCTTCATAAGTAGATGTTGTATTACCAAATACTATGGAATCATTTTCTAAGAAGCCATTCTTTCATTTACTCTTAAATTGTGTGTGTGTGTTATACCTAATATTTGCATAATATTGTATAACAGAAATGCTGACAAAGGCATATTTATTATGTAAGTATTCAGTGATATTGCATAACTTATTTATTCACTTAGTCTGATGAATGAAATACTTTGAAAGTTCCTAATGAAACATTCTGAGAATATTCAACAAATATCCAAGGCACTTTCCCTCTGGTAATTATGTGCAATTTGTTCATCCTTGGATCAGATTAAAACTTCAACCAAATGAGTCTCAAGGGGGTAGAAAACACTTAAATCTCTTCTGTAACAATCTGTGAGGATAAAACTGTAGGAAGCCAAGGCAGATCTGATGAATGAAATACTTTGAAATTTCCTAATGAAACGTTCTGAGAATATTCAACAAATATCCAAGGCACATTCCCTCTGGTAATTATGTGCAATTTGTTCATCCTTTGATCAGATTGAAACTTCAACACAATGAGTCTCAAGGGGGTAGAAAACACTTAAATCTCTTCTGTAACAATCTGTGAGGATAAAACTGTAGGAAGCCAAGGCAGATTCTCCATTCAGGTAGGTAGAAAATTAGTCTTTGAAAATTTGTGAGGGCATAAAGTTTAAGTTGGATTATCACCAAAGACATTGAAGAGTCCTTTACTCTGCAAAACTCTTTCTTCCTCTGTATAATAGTCTTCTGTCATCAATAGGATTACTGTGCAGGACAAACGTGACATACAGTACCCAATACTCTGAGTTGTTCATTATTTATACCACCTTAGTTTTCAAATTACTGCTTCAGTTATCTATTTTTACAAAGGTCTTGTCTATTGTTTTTTACCTGGTGTCTTTCCTGTCCCATTCTTTGTGGAGAGGTGGCATGTGATAGTGTTTATGAGACCATATTCTGAGTGCAGAATGACTTTTTGGGACTTCTGACTCCACCTCTTATAAAGTGAGGGAACTTTGTTAAGTTATCCAACTCTTTGTGCCTCAGTTTCCTTGAATCTAAATGATATAGTCCTACTATCTACTTCCTTGTGTAGACCATATGAGTTAATATATGTAAATTGCTTAAAAAATTGCCAGGCAAACAGTAAGTTCCTGGTTGTTCTCGATATTCATTTGTATTTTTTCTTTCTGCTGGGCTTCTTCTCATAAATAATAATGGCCAGTTTATTTTTGTACAGAAGAAGTTTGTATGATCGGGGATCATGAGCAGTAGTCATTCAACAGGCAAAAGGGACAGATGTGGCAAATGCCACATTTCTAACACAGAATAGCATTTTCAAGAAATTCACTCTTACCTGAAATGCTGGAGTGTTCTCCTGGGATTGATGAGATAACTGATTTCATTCATCTCAACCTTTAGTTTTCAATTCACATGTCACTCTCTCAGAAAGGCCTTCCCTTAATGTCGCATGTGAAACTACTCTCCTAAGTTATCCTAATGTATCTTCTTTATAAATTTACTTATTGTGCTTATCAAGTCTTCATTTATCTTGTTTGCCTGTTTTTTTTTTAGCAGATGTTTGTCTCTTCCCTATCACTGGAATAGCAAGCTCATGAGGTGAGAGACAAATAATTCACCTGGAGTTTGAACATTCCCTGGCAAAGGATATAAATTCAATAAGTATGTGGTAAATAAGATTATTCAATAAAACCAAGAGAAAAAATGATGATTTGTTTCAGAAACAAATTGATATCAGATATCCAGCAATACTAGGGGTCATTTTGGTCATATTTCTCTTATTCATTTTATATGTGACTTTATTCTATTTGCTCAGGATGGAATAATTTTCTATTTATTTTCTATTCTCTCTTTTTTTAGAAGAGAAAATGTCAACAATTCTTGGGTTTTAAAATTCAGACATTTATGATGATACAATCTGTACTCTCTAGAACATAACTCCAATTTTTAGATGAGGGATTATGACAGTAATTTGAGGGCCAGTTGCCCACCACTGGGAATATCAATTATGACTACAAGGTACTATAATTGGATTTGTTATGGGCCGGTGATCATCTTTAAAATAAGCAGCTCTAGGAAAATATTCATCCATATTAAAGTAGCATGAAATTCTATAGCAAATATGTATATGAATTATGCTTATTGTAGAAACTCTATAGAATATCAATTTTTATTATTACAAATATGAACAATATAAAAATGTATAAAAAATTAATAAAAAAGACAAACTAAAATTAAGAGCAGATATCTTTTATATGATATAAAATTAATATTTTATACTTTGTTAGTAAAAATTATGAATAAAAATAAAAATACAATGAAAAAATATGAGGAATTGTACAAAATTTGGGGACAAGACAAAATGGAATAATGAGAGTGAAGTGATAGGAAGTAGTATCCAGTAAAGCGTAACATCAAGTAATTATGACGGAACTATCGATTGTCACAGTCGAGGGATTCTAATAGTTAGGGCAGGCAAGTAATCCTCAAAATGAGCAATTCTAAGAAAATATTCAGTCATATTAAAAGAATGTAGAATTCCATAGCAAATATATTAATTTTAATTATTGTAGAAACTCTATAAAACATGGATTTTTATTATTATTACAATAATAAAAATATGAAAAATGTAAAAAAGGATCAATAGAAAAGATAAAATAAAATAAAAGCAGATATATTTTGTAAGATATAAAATATTATACAATTTTATAAATAAAATTATGATTAAACGGAGAATGCAATAGAAAACATATAGCAATTTACAAACTTGTGAGGCAAGAAGAAAAAAAGTGAGAGGAAAAAGGCAGGAAATAGTAAACTTTAGATCCAGTAACCATAATGTCAAGGAATTTAAAATAATAAAATTTTCACTGATATCTTTTAAAGCTGAAAAGAGAATCAGTAACCTGAAAAATAGATCTGAGGACATATTTTTGTGTATTTTTGTTTCAGTTAATAAAATGGAAAATGAGAAAACAAAACTTAACAGACATGGATGGTAGAATGTGGAAGTTAAATGTGCATCTAATATACATTATTAAAAATAAAGTGTAAAGAAACTGGTCAGGATAGTGCCTGGAATCATTTATTCTTAAGAAAACACAGGAAAAAGAAATGAAATTGAAAGGAGCCATTTATTATTTGTGGAAATTTGACTACTCAATTCTTTCTCACATTCAATGCAAAAGACAAAAGTTATAAATTGTGGCTTCAAATGTTTACAAGCTAAGAACATATTTATAATTTAATAAGATTGTGAGAAAGTAATCTCTCAAATGTCATCTGATGCTGGACCATCTATTTAATTTACCATACCTGTTTTTCTATCTCACAAACAATTGCAAATTTGTTTATTAGACTTAGAACCTTGAGTTTAATAACTGAGCTACTTTAATATGTAAGTCAAGGATACCTCACCCAAGGAATCACCCTTGTCATCTAATGAGAGTCCAAGAAAGTAATTCTTTAAAGTTTGTAACTACTTCTCCCTTTGTTCCTCAGACAGATGAATTTTCAAACTCCTGCATGGCTTCCAGAAATTTCACTGGGGTCACTGAGTTCATTCTCACAGGTGTCTCAGACTGTCCAGAGCTCCAGATTCCCCTCTTCCTCGTCTTTCTGGTGATCTATGGCCTGACTGTGACAGGGAACCTGGGAATCATCACCCTCACCGGTGTTGACTCTCGACTTCAAACCCCCATGTATTTTTTCCTTCGACAATTGGCTGTCATCAATCTCGGCAACGCTACTGTCATTGCCCCTAAAATGCTGACCAATTTATTAGTAAAGAAGAAAACCATCTCATATTATGAATGTGCCACCCAATTTGGAGAGTTCTTGTTTTTCATTGTAGCTGAGGTTACAATGCTTGCTGTGATGGCCTATGACCGCTATGTAGCCATTTGTAATCCCCTGCTTTACACGTTGGTGGTATCTTGGCAGATCTGCCTTCTGCTGGTATTCCTCACATACCTCTATGGCTTTTCCACAGCTATTGTGGTTTCACCTTGTGTATTCTCCATGTCTTACTGGTCTTCCAATGTAATCAATCATTTCTACTGTGATAATGTGCCTCTGTTAGCATTGTCTTGCTCTGACACTTACATTCCAGAAACAAAAGTTTTTATATCTGCAGCTACAAATTTGGTTTCTTCCCTGATTATAGTTCTAGTATCCTATCTCANTGTCTCAGAGACTTTGGCATGTGTTGGTGGGCATTCCTTACCTCTACAGTGCCTTTCAGTCGCTGATGTTCGCTATTAAGATCTTTACATTGACCATCTGTGGCTCTAACGTTGGTCATTTCTACTGTGATGATGTTCTTTTGCCACCTATGCTTTGTCCAAATGAATGAGAACTAGAATTGTTGATCATCCTATTTTCAGACTTTAATTTGATCTCCTCTCTCCTGGTAGTACTAGGTCCTATATGCTGATTTTGTTATGTATATGTGAAATGCATTCTGTAGAGGACAGAGCAAAAGCTTTCTCTACATGTGGTTCTCACCTAACAGTGGTGGCTGTGTTCTATGGATCTCTATTCACATATTCACAACCTGAATCCACCCACTACTTTGATACTGATAACATGGCTTTTGTGTTTTACACTTTCATGTTTTCCACAGGGTCTTCAAAAACTGAGGCAAACTTTGTACTTATTGTTTAATATAGAATGTTGTTTTAATAAAGTTTGGTAAAGGCAATGTCACTTGACAGTATTTCTAATAGGTATAATTACATTCTTTTTCAGCTGCACAGCAAAGACTCATCAAAGCACACAGAAAAATACATTGTTTTTCTTCTATTTACCCAAATTATCCCTTATAATAGGGTAAATCAAAAAGTTTGTGGAAAAAAATAACTAAAATATAAAAGAAAATTCCATGAACTTTTAAAATTACCCTTATATTTTAGTTCTCAATTACATGTCACTGCATCTCAACCATTTTTTTCTTCTGATATACTTTCTTACGTGATTCCATAGGAACTTATATTCTCCCAATGGGAACACATATTAAGCTGTACTTTAGTAAACTATGTGTCTGTTTTGCATTTTTTTTTCCAGAATGGCTGTTTTCTCAATTTCATTTTCATTGTATTTCCTGAACGTAAAGCAACAGTGTAACTAAGTGAATTTCCTGTGGACAGCATATATTTGGATCATGTGATTTGTTTTGTTTTGTTTTGTTTAATTCATTCTGTCAATCTCTGCATTTTATTTGGAGAATTTAACCCATTTACATTTATAATAATATTAGACAATGGAGAACATACTTCTAGCACTTTGTTATTTGTTTCCTAAGTATAGTATATTTTTTCTGTTTCTGCTCATCTTTTTTTCCATTACAAGATCCTCTTGAATTTGTATCTGGACTCTGATTTATGAATGTCTACATTGAATGTCCACAATGTTGTTTAAAAATGGCCAGAAATTATAAGCTGAACAATTTCCAGGTGTCACATTGAGCAGAAAGGCATTAGACTTCCTTGGAGTCAGAGTGTATAGTCCTTGTTCAATATCTAGGTATCCAGTAGAGATCTCAGATGTACAATCTACTTTAGACCCATTCAAAAGCTTGAAAACAGGTCTTAAATAGAGCCAATACTGATTGTTGTATAAAACATTTAACATTCTTTTAGGCAAACCAATCAAAACAAATCACAGAACTTATTAACATACCATTCACCATATTCAACACACCCTCACAAATATTAGACATATATATAAGAAAGCCGAAACTTGTGACTCTGTCAAGGAGTTAATTAAAATAAATTCTGAGATGAAAGTGATGATAGAATTAGCAGTCAAGGACTTTAAACAACTATTATAAATATGTTTAATATACCCAATGATGTAACAAAAACATTAACATTTTGAGGAATAAATGAAAGATTCAAAAACCAAGAAACACTTAACAGAGATAAAAAGACAATATTATATGTAGACAAATATTTATTACATAAAATTAACAGCAGATTATACACTGGAGAAAAAAAAGTAAAATAACTTAAACAAATACCAATAGAGACTACTCAAAATGAAGCCAGAGGGAAAGCAAAATACTGAAAAAAAATCATGAAAATAGTTTCAAGTGATTGTCTGAACAATAACAAGCTAACTAACTTTTGTTCAATTTTCAGTCTAAGTTGAACTAGGAGACTATATAGGGCAGAAAAAAAAATGAAAGGAAGGTTGGCCTATTTTAAATAAATTTCTTCACAAATTTATTTCAAAAATAATATCAGATATATACAGGACTAAAATAACTCCAAGTAGAGTAAACAGCAAGGAAATTGTGCTAAATTTCTGAAAAGCAGAGAGAAAGAGAAATCCTTAACAACAGCCAGAAGTAGAAATATATTATAATCAGATACAGAAATTATTTACAACAAATTTCTTGGCAGGAAAAAAACACACGTCATAAGACATTCTGTTATGTCAATCCATAAATACATACCTGACAAATTGTAAATCCAGCCAAAATATCCTTCATCAGTAGATGGTGTATTACCAAATACTGTGGAATCTTTTTCGAAGAAGTCATTCTTTCATTTACTCTTAAATTGTGTGTGTGTGTTATACCTAATATTTGCATAATATTGTATAACAGAAATGCTGTATAACAAAGGCATATTTATTATGTAAGTATTCAGTGATATTGCATAACTTATTTATTCACTTAGTCTGATGAATGAAATACTTTGAAATTTCCTAATGAAACATTCTGAGAATATTCAACAAATATCCAAGGCAGTTTCCCTCTGGTAATTATGTGCAATTTGTTCATCCTTGGATCAGATTAAAACTTCAACACAATGAGTATCAAGGGGGTAGAAAACACTTAAATCTCTTCTGTAACAATCTGTGAGGATAAAACTGTAGGAAGCCAAGGCAGATTCTCCATTCAGGTAGGTAGAAAATTAGTCTTTGAAAATTTGTGAGGGCATAAAGTTTAAGTTGGATTATCACCTAAGATATTGAAGAGTCCTTTACTCTGCAAAACTCTTTCTTCCTCTGTATAATAGTCTTCTGTCATCAATAGGATTACTGTGCAGGACAAACGTGACATACAGTACCCAATACTCTGAGTTGTTCATTATTTATACCACCTTAGTTTTCAAATTACTGCTTCAGTTATCTATTTTTACAAAGGTCTTGTCTATTGTTTTTTACCTGGTGTCTTTCCTGTCCCATTCTTTGTGGAGAGGTGGCATGTGATAGTGTTTATGAGACCATATTCTGAGTGCAGAATGACTTTTTGGGACTTCTGACTCCACCTCTTATAAAGTGAGGGAACTTTGTTAAGTTATCCAAATCTTTGTGCCTCAGTTTCCTTGAATCTAAATGAGTATAGTCCTACTATCTGCTTCCTTGTGTAGACCATATGAGTTAATATATGTAAATTGCTTAAAAAATTGCCAGGCAAACAGTAAGTTCCTGGTTGTTCTCGATATTCATTTGTATTTTTTCTTTCTGTTGGGCTTCTTCTCATAAATAATAATAATGGCCAGTTTATTTTTGTACAGAAGAAGTTTATATGATCAGGGATCATGAGCAGTAGTCATTCAACAGGCAAAAGGGACAGAAGTGGCAAATGCCACATTTCTAACCCAGAATAGCATTTTCAAGAAATTCACTCTTACCTGGAATCCTGGAGTGTTCTCATGGGATTCATGAGATAACTGATTTCATTCATCTCAACCTTTAGGTTTCAATTCAAATGTCACTCTCCCAGAAAGGCCTTCCCCTAATGCCCCATGTGAAATTACTCTCCTAAGTTATCCTAATGTATCTTCTTTATAATTTACTTATTGTACTTATCAAGCCTTCATTTATCTTGTTTGCCTGTTTTTTTTTAGCAGATGTTTGTCTCTTCCCTATCACTGGAATAGCAAGCTCATGAGGTGAGAGACAAACAATTCACCTGGAGTTTGAACATTCCCTGGAAAGGATATAAATTCAATAAGTATGTGGTAAATAAGATCATTCAATAAAACCAAGAGAAAAAATGATGATTTGTTTCAGAAACAAATTGATATCAGATATCCAGCAATACTAGGGGCCATTTTGGTCATATTTCTCTTATTCATTTTATATGTGACTTTATTCTATTTGCTCAGGACAGAAAATTTTTCTATTTATTTTCTATTCTCTCTTTTTTTAGAAGAGAAAATGTCAACAATTCTCGGGTTTTAAAATTCAGACATTTATGATGATACAGTCTGTACTCTCTAGAACATAAGTCAAATTTTTAGATGAGGGATTATGACAGTAATTTGGGGGCCAGTTGCCCACCACTGGGAATATCAATTATGACTACAAGGTACTATAATTGGATTTCTTATGGGCAGGTGATCATCTTTAAAATAAGCAGCTCTAGGAAAATATTCATCCATGTTAAAGTAGCATGCAATTCTATGGCAAATATGTACATGAATTATGCTTATTATATAAACTCTATAGAATATCAATTTTTATTATTACAATTATGAACAATATAAAAATGTAGAAAATATCAATAGAAAAGACAAACTAAAATTAAGAGCAGATATCTTTTATATGATATAAAATTAACATTTTATACTTTGTAAATAAAAATTATGAATAAAAATAAAAATACAATGAAAAAATATGAGGAATTGTACAAAATTTGGGGACAAGACAAAATGGAATAATGAGAGGGAAGTGATAGAAAGTAGTATCCAGTAAAGCGTAACATCAAGTAATTATGACGATAAAATTTTCACTATAATTATAAAAACTGAAAGAAGTAGTATCCAGTAAAGCATAACATCAACTAATTATGACAATGATAAAATTTTCACTATAATTATAAAAACTGAAAAAATAATTGGTAACCTGAAAAATAGATCTGAGGATTTATATTCATGTATTTTTGTCTCAGTTAACCAAATGGAAAATGAGAAAAAACAAGGTAACATACAAGGATGATAGAATTGCAAGTTAAGCATGCATTTAATACAGGAAGTAAAAGAATAGAATGAAGAATATGGGGCAGATAGGCCTAGACTCAGATTAAGAAATCACCAGGAGACACTGCATTTTTTCAGGCTCAATGCAAAAGATATAAGATATGAATCATGGCTTCAAATGTTTGCAAGCTGAGAACATATTCATAAACCAATAAGAATGTGGGAAAGTAAATCCTCAAATGTGGAATAATGCTGGACCGTCTATTTAATTTACTCCACTTGTTTTTATGTCTTTCAAAGAATTGCAAAGTTTGCTTACTATAACTAGAAACTCGAGTTTAATAACTGAGCTAGTTTGAAATGCAATTCAAGGAAACCTCAGCAAGGAATTGCTTTTGCCATCTAACGTCAGTCCAAGTAAATAATTCTTTTAAGTTCATAACTACTTCTTTTCTTCCCCAAATAGATGACATTTTCAATCTCCTTCATGGCTTCTGGAAATTTCACCCAGGTCACTGAGTTTATTCTCACAGGAGTCTCAGACTGTCCAGAGCTCCAGATTCCCCTCTTCCTGGTCTTCCTGGTGATCTATAGCTTGACTGTGGCAGGGAACCTGGGAATCATCACCCTCACTATGGTTGACTCTCGACTTCAAACCCCCATGTATTTTTTCCTTCAACACTTGGCTATCATCAATCTTGGCAACTCTACTGTCATTGCCCCTAAAATGCTAACCAACTTTTTAGTAAAGAAGAAAACCACCTCGTACAATGAATGTGCCACCCAGCTGGGAGCATTCTTGTTTTTCATTGTAGCTGAGGTCATCATGCTTGCTGTGATGGCCTATGACCGCTATGCAGCCATTTGTAATCCCCTGCTCTACATGGCGGTGGTATCTCGGCAAATCTGCCTTCTGCTGGTATTCCTCACATACCTCTATGGCTTTTCCACAGCTGTTGTGGTTTCACCTTGTATCTTCTCTGTGTCTTACTGCTCTTCCAATGTAATCAACCATTTTTACTGTGATATAGCACCTCTGTTAGCATTGTCTTGCTCTGACACTTACATTCCAGAAACAATAGTCTTTATATCTGCAGCTATAAATTTGATTTTTTCTATGATTACAGTTCTACTGTCTTATATCAACATTGTTCTGTCCATTCTAAAGATACGTTCATCAGAAGGAAGGAAAAAAGCCTTTTCCACATGTGCTTCACATATGATGGCTATCACGGTTTTTTATGGGACAATGGTATTCATGTATGTGCAGCCTCGAACTAACCGTTCATTAGATACTGATAAAAT
>NW_007745423.1:13030-14804 GCF_000696425.1 Galeopterus variegatus
AGTGTGAACATATTATGGTATACTATGTCTGTGCTGTATCTTCTCTGCATTCAAAGCATGAACATCTAAAGATCATGTGTAGCCAGAAAGATACAATGCAAGGGCACCATATTACAGCGAGAGCAAGTATGTCACAAGAAGACTGTGTGGTACTTCTGAATAGTGACTTGAGCATGTTACCCAGAGGAAAGGAAAATATCAGAAACCAACATATCAGACTTAGAAAACTCCCCTAAACTTAGTATCTTCTGGTGTTCAGTAGAGACTAACACTGCTCATTGTGACCTACTCATAATTACAGAAACCAATCACAAAGCCCTTGAGCATATAACATGAATAAGATTTTGATCCAAAAAAAAGTAAGTTGAAACAATTCTTAGACTAAGGTTAAATGTTATAATTCTTAGAACAGGAACATATTATGAAAAACTAAGAATCAAAAGTTTATATAATTTATTTTGGCCACAGTTTTGAACCAAATGATCCATGTCATAATAAATTAATGTCAAAAGACTCAATTAAAATAAGTAGTAAAAAATGGAAAATATTTAATTTGGGGTCTTGTAATCTTTGTGCAGTACACTACGTATTTCTAGCAATCTGCTAAAAATTTATAGACATTATTCAGTTATATAATCATAACAATCCATTTGCTCTTTTAACCCAATTCAAAACAAAATTTACTTTTTAAGCCAATTTTACTGATAAGTTAATCAAACCTTTCAGAGGTTTAAATGAGTTGTCAAGGACTTTCAGCTAATGAATGACAGATCTGGGATTCAAATCAGAAGCTTAACTTAAAGTTACAAAGTCATAGACACTACACAAAACAATATAAACACCGAATTATTTTTAGGTCACATTTTCATTAAACAAAATAAAATTATATTAAATATTATATATATATGATAATTAATAATACGATTTTTAACACTTTTTTATTGCACATGTTTATGGGGTATGGTATGTTTTTTTTCAATACATGCACGTATTGTATAATGATCTAATCAGAATAGTTAGTGTATCTATCACCTAAGTGGTTATTTCTTTGTGGTTATAACATTTAAGGTCTTCTTTTCTGGCTATCTTGAAATATACAATACTACTTGCTCTTGTCATCCTAAAGCAGAAGAACTTTCTCTTCCTATTTAACTGTAACATTGTAAATTTATAAAAGTCCACAAAACTTTCCCTGTCTCCCCTTCCCCACCTCTTCCTGCCTCTAGTAATTACTATTCTATTCTCTAGTGCTCTTTTTTTCTTCTGTCTTTTTAATTTATTTTTCTTAATTGACCTATGATAATAGTATCCATTTATGGAGTAAAATATGATACTTGGGTACATTCGTACTGTGTGCAATGATCATATTTGGGTGCTTAGTATATCCGTCACCTCAAACACTTCTTTAATAACGCTATGGTTTCTATAATGTCTGAATAAATTGGGACTTCACCTCAACATCAAAAATCTGTATATCTTTATTTGATGTTTTTAACAGCTATATTTATGCATAATGTATATGCCATAAAAGTCACCTCTTGTAAGTAAATATTTTGTAAGTAAATCAATTTTGGTAAATTTGTAGAGTTATGCAACAATATCATTGGGCAGGTTCAGCTCTAAAATCATAAGTTTACAAAGTCAATGGTTTTAAATAAATTTATAGAGTTGCTCAAATGTAACCATGTTCCAGTTTCTCTGTGCTCATTGTCAGCTAATCCTCATTCCTACCCACAACTCCAGGCAACACGTAATCTTCATTTTGTCTCGTATA
>NW_007745424.1:0-311 GCF_000696425.1 Galeopterus variegatus
CAAAGATGGTGCTGCCCGTGCGCTCGAGTGGAATTGCGCTTTCCTGGAGACGTCGGCCAAGGTGGATGTCAACGTGGAAGAGCTGTTCCACGTGTTGCTGAACCAGGAGAAGCCTGACACCTGCCCCCAGGGTCCTCAGAAGAAATCCCAGAAGCCCAAGGCCACCAAGAAGCTGCTTGGCAAGTGCATCATCATGTAAGCCCAGGGTGGTAAAAGCCGACGGTATCCTGTAGTGTGCAGAAAACACAGAGCAATCCCAGTCCTTGTGTCACCTGTACTGACTGATAATTGTGCTGTGAATTGGACTATAA
>NW_007745424.1:1179-2933 GCF_000696425.1 Galeopterus variegatus
GCAATCCCAGTCCTTGTGTCACCTGTACTGACTGATAATTGTGATGTGAATTGGACTATAACATCCAGATGTCCATAAATGTACCTTGTATGTTGATAACTTTTATTTCTCTCAGGCAAGAGAATTCAGAATGTTAAAGCATTAGCATTTGTAGAAAAGAGGAGAAAAGGAGCATGATGCATTTAAAATAAGACCTTTAACATAAATTTAGAAAGAGAAAAGTTTTAGAAAGAATAAAATACAAAAATGTGTTGAAAGATGCTACAGCCCTCCTGTAACCCTTGTATTGTGTATTATTTGTAAACATGTCAATTTTTGTACATGTGTTGTCGTATCTTTCCACTGTTTGTTTATTGTTAAAAAATGTGTTTCACAACAGCTTTCAAATATTGCTATGAGATCGGTGTACTAAACAAAACTTAAAAAATAAATATTGTATAGCTTATCACTGGGTTTGGGAACAGAGAAAATTATGAAAGTGGAACTTGCTCACAAACATGTGGTAGCTGTTCCTAAGTCATTAAAACAGGTTTGGGTATTCCACATAGTTTTAAAAAGTGTAACTGTTTCTTGACTTAATAAAGCTTTTCCTGCATGCAATCAGCTGTAAGAATGTCTGTCTTTCCTTACAATAAAATAAAAAATGCTCATTGCATTAAAATTTAAACCACATCTGTTATAGTTTCTTTGAAAACTTCACACATGGATGCCCCTTCCCTCTTGCAATTAATCAGTGGGGGGAGGGAATGGTGTTGAAGGGGGGCCCTGCAATGCAGAGCTGGTTTATATCCATAACCTTTCCTAGACTGACATCCAGAAGAATTCCAGGCATCTTTGAAGAGGATTGTCACTGTGTTGGTGTCTCAGAGAAAGCAAGTGAAAAGCAAACCTCAGACTTGTATTGTCTCAAAAGCCTTTCTCAAGGAGGACTGGGTATAGGGAGTGGGGAAGGAGATGGAAAGTAAGGGGATAAACAGGTGGGATTTGAAATTCTAGAAACTTCTGCTTATAGAAGTTTCTTAAAGATTGATTTTATATTTTCACATAACTTTGAGTGAGAGAATACATAAATACACATATTCTTGCTTTCGAGTGTTTTTTTCAACTTGGGTGAAGTCAAAAGGAGAGGCTCTTAATCTGGTCATCTTTTTCACAAAATATTTATTATTGAAAAAATATAGAATAGTTTGTATGTGTTTTTCGAGATGAAGCACACTGTTGAGAAGAAATCTTAAACATCTATACTACAGTGGTACAGACAGTTTTAAGCTGAGAATCCATTCAGTGGCTCCTTTTAAAATAGCTATTTAAATTTTTTCCTGTTTGCTCCTGAGCAATTATTCTCAACCCCTGGAAGATACCTATGTAGTTCTGCATATTGCTTTTTATGAATTCATTTTTTAAACATATTGCTTCGCCACAGTCAAAATATTTTTCCTTGGCTATTTTTCACAATAACTTTTCTTGAAAAATATCTTGCATTCATTGCTGTTCCTTGTAGACTACCAAAGTGATTACAAAGGATTTGAGTGGCAAATACTAACCTTTAGAAGGAGAAGAACATGTTGTTAATGTTGCAGGTAATGCTTAGTAAAACAATAAGAATTTTTAAGATAGTAAATATGTATACAGTCTATGTACATGCCAATGTTTTTATATTAGAGAAAACAGTCTTTCCACATGCCAATGGTCCACATTATATTATTTAATCCTCAATCCAAGGAAGTGGACACTGTCATGCCTATTTTACAGAT
>NW_007745424.1:3677-10025 GCF_000696425.1 Galeopterus variegatus
ACATTATATTATTTAATCCTCAATCCAAGGAAGTGGACACTGTCATGCCTATTTTACAGATGGGGACACTGATAAATGTCACAAGACACTAAGTGGCATAGCCAGGATTAGAAGCCAAGTGTTTGGCTCCAGAGTTGGTGCTCTTAACCACCATAGAATGTTTCCACTCCAAGATGACTAGTCAGAGGACAGATCAGCTCCCTTTTCTGTCCTCAAGTCATATCATACAGAGATGGAAAATGAAGATTCCTCGGAGCCTCTCTAGACTCCCAGATGGAAAGCAAAGAACAAATCCATAACTCAGGCATGCATGGGTCGCTTTAGAAACAGGGAAGACAAGCATGTTACAGGAGGAGTTGGGAAAAAGTGTTCCCAAAGACATCACATGACCGGAATCTTTCAGGTCTAGTAGGAGTTGGTTTAGATGGGGTGGTTGGGGGTGACGGAAGGAGAAGAAGACATTTCAGGCAGACAGGACAGTAAACAAAGCCATGTCCAAAATAAGGTTCTGAGAGATCACAGAATGTTTCCAGAAATAGATGGAGGAAACAGTGGAAGAAGAACCTGAAAAGTTAGAGTGTAGAATTCATTCATTGGAGGTAATGGAGAATTACTGAAGGTTAGGCAGACTTAATCATATTTGCATTTTAAAAAGGTCACTCTGGAGCCTCTGTGGATATGGAGGAAGACAGATAGATAAATTAGAAATCTATTAGAATCATCCAGGAATGAGATTTGGGGTAAATGTGCTAGTCATTGTCAGAGGGAAAAGAGACAGAGGGATGGATTTGAGAACTGTTCAGTAGGGAGAATGGCCAGAGTGTGGTGATGTGCTGGAGTTTAGAAGAGGGAGAAACTAGGGTGACTTCCACATGTCTGAGTGGGACTCCTGGCAAGGTGATGGGTGATTAACCAAGTACAGCAATGCAGAAAGAAGAGATTATTTGAATGAACATATATTTGCAGTGCACATACCAACAATAAGTTACATTTTACATATCCTGTTGCAAGGTGCTTATAGGTCAGTGAGGTGGAAGTTTCTAATGGGAACTGGATTGGGATCAGAGACTGGAGACAATGATCTGTGGGTTTTCAGCATATGGCTGTTGATAAGGCAATGGAGGGAGATGAGAGGAGGCAAGAGAAAAGAATTTAAGACAACATCCTGGAGAACAAAAGCACTTAGGAAGCTATCAACAAAGAGAAAAACTGAAGAACATGTAGAAGTCACCAAAAGATAGAAGGAAACTCACAATGTACAGTAGTAAATAAAGAGACATGAGTTAAAAAAATAAAACAACAACAAAAAAGTGCATGTAGACCATCATAGCAAAATAACAAGATGAGGATTAGACAGTCTTCCTCTGATTTAGCGGTTCAGAGAGATTTTGGGTTCCAGCCTAGATCAAGTAGCCCCATTGCTCCTGGGTACTCTCTCTTACAGTTAAAATAACCCTGGACACAACACAACAAATAAGCAAAGGGAGATACTTAAGGCAGACAAAAGTGGACTGTCTAGGAACCTCAGTACTTGAGGAATGATATAATGGTGATTTCCATGTGTTCTCTTATTGTCTCCCACACATCGTGGTCAACACACACAGGAGCCTCCAGACCAGAACCACCAACAGGCACAGACGGAAAAAAAGGGTGAAGAAAAGTACATTCTTTCTAGCCAGAAAACTAGGAAAAGGGTGGGTTTAACAAGAGAAAACCTTTTCAGCAATACCTTCCCTACTCTAGTTAAACACCAATGGCAAAAGCCCTACTCTTTTTTCTTTCCTGGAAGAAGCTTGTCCTCCACCCCACCCTACACTGNGGTTCAGAGAGATTTTGGGTTCCAGCCTAGATCAAGTAGCCCCATTGCTCCTGGGTACTCTCTCTTACAGTTAAAATAACCCTGGACACAACACAACAAATAAGCAAAGGGAGATACTTAAGGCAGACAAAAGTGGACTGTCTAGGAACCTCAGTACTTGAGGAATGATATAATGGTGATTTCCATGTGTTCTCTTATTGTCTCCCACACATCGTGGTCAACACACACAGGAGCCTCCAGACCAGAACCACCAACAGGCACAGACGGAAAAAAAGGGTGAAGAAAAGTACATTCTTTCTAGCCAGAAAACTAGGAAAAGGGTGGGTTTAACAAGAGAAAACCTTTTCAGCAATACCTTCCCTACTCTAGTTAAACACCAATGGCAAAAGCCCTACTCTTTTTTCTTTCCTGGAAGAAGCTTGTCCTCCACCCCACCCTACACTGCACTGTGGAAGCAGATGGTAGTGCTTTGATTTCTCCTGCTGATACTGTTAGCAGTAGGACAGAGCAGGGAGCGAATCCTCTATCCCACATTCCTTCCACCCCTTCCCCGCTGGCAGGGTGATGTCGGTGGGGCTGAACTGTGGAAGCAGATGGTAGTGCTTTGATTTCTCCTGCTGATACTGTTAGCAGTAGGACAGAGCAGGGAGCTAATCCTCTATCCCACATTCCTTCCACCCCTTCCCCGCTGGCAGGGTGATGTCGGTGGGGCTGGGCAGGGAGCTCTGAGTTTCCTTTTAGGGCTGTGTTCCAGGGCAATCTAATCAATAAAATGGAAGTTTCTTCACCGCTTATGCTGTGCTATTTTGCTCTGCTTGGTCAAATACCAGTCTAGATGTTGCAGTGAAGAAAGTTTTTAGATGTGATTAACATTTAAATCAGTAGACTTTGAGTAAAAGAGATTACCTGCTATAATATGGATGGGACACCTCCATCCAGTTGAAAGTCTTAAGAAAAAAGACTGAGGTCCTCTTAGAGTAAATCTGAACAAAGTATAAACTTAAGTTCATGATTAGCATCAATATTGGTTTACTAATTGGGATAAATGTACAATACTAATGTAAGATGTTAATAATGGGAAAAACTGGGTGTGGGGTATATGGGAACTCTATACCATCTTTGTAATGATTCTGTAAATGTAAAACTTATGAAGTATTTTTGTATAAATAGCAGGCTTACAGAGTTCAATTTTAGGGTAAGAAATAAAATTTTGCTTTAAGAGAGTGAAATAAGGATCATATAACATTATGTTCTAAGCAGAGCATTCAAAGTCTTGCTAAAATGACACAATGGGATGAAAATTGATTTCTCTTTATTGACTTGTACAAAAAAATACTTTTGTTTAGACAATAAGTATTTACAGTGGAAATATGGAAACAGTCAAAAGAGAATATGCCTGAAAACTAAACTCTTTTACTTAAAAAAAGAGTAAAATTTGCCTCTTTCTTTTAATTGGGATTATTATTTTCATTCTTTAATATTTATCTCTTTCTAGGCAGCTCTTTCCTGTGACCTCCTATCATTTTAATAGACCACAGTGACTAAGAAAGAGCTAGGATTGGGTACAAGGGAAGTGTTGGGGAAAAATCTTTGCTCTGCTTATAAGATCATGTTCAGAACAATTAGAGAGGTTGAAGATAATGCCATTCATTTAGCAAATATTTATTGATACTCTATACCATGATGTATTAAGGCTTCCAAAAATGATTACTTACAAATACTTATAATTGTTTAGGATTGTAACACACACACAATGATTTATAGTAGGATATATGTATATCATGCTTAGCTCATGGTCTTCCCTTGCCGCCCAAGGCAACTGTTCTAATGTGTTTAATATGTATGTTGTATGTATGTGTTCCTGCAACAATATATATTGCTTTGTGGACACATATCTTTAATCTATGTAAATTGGGAGGTGCCATATTTCACTTCCCAATTTCTTACTGTTTTTCAGTAAGCACTATGTTTTTAACACCCATTTCTGATGTTATATGAACATCTAATCTTTTACTTCTAATTGCGGCATGATAACACTCCAAGATGAGCATCCTGCAAAGCCCCTCCTCTGACTGCTAGTCCCACTGTCCTCCCACCACTCGCCTCTTCAAGGCCAGAGCTGGCTTTACTTGGTTGGTGTGTTCCCTTGAGTCTAGGACAGACCTGATCATCTAGGAAAGTTTCCAGAAAAGTATTTCAGCTATTGTAATTAAGAAAACTATGCTGGCAACTTAATCAAAGCTGAAATTAGTGCAACTATACAAATCCTCTCTGCCTCCTGAGAATGTATCATTTCTGATTCCTATAGAATCCTTTTTCCTTGATCCCAGAGGACTCTATCAACTGCATCACTACAATCCCCACAGGATTTCTGAGTATTAATTATGTTTCAGAATGTACACATGTGAAAGAACAGAGGGTGCAGGGGCTAGGAGTCAAGGACCGAAGACCTTATCCTGTCTCTGTGTCTGATTGTCTGGCCACCCGGCATGGGTCTTAACTACCTTCTGTGGTTAGAAGAATGAGTGTTGAGGTCAGTTTTCCTGGATTTCAATCCCAGCTCTGCAACTATCTAGCTGTGTAACCTTGGAATAATTACTCACCTAGGAAATGAGATAATTAGACGACAGATGATTTCTAGGATGGATTCCAATTCAACTACTGTTTCATTCATAGAGGTTTTATTGACAATGCTTTTGGCATTGTTCTGCTTACAATGCCTTTTCACCAATGTCTTCTCCTCTCTTCAAGCTTCTCTCCAGATGGCCTGGCATGTACTCTACAAGCTTTTCCTTATTCTTCTAACCCTCCACTCCCACTCCCCGAAATTGGAAGAAATCTCTCAACACTTTTTTCCATTACAAACATATATCTATCTGATTACTACATGGTATTGGGAAACCTGCTTCACTGTATAAGAAAAAATAAGATTAGACCAATATACACTGCATACAGAGTGATATTAAAGATTTCATTGTGAGAGATAAAAGAAAAGTTAATCTGAAAATATATAGGAGAATATGTTAGTGAACTAGGGGTAGGTAGACAACTTCACCAGAGTTGTATCTACCTGGTGGATGGCACTGAGCCAATGCTGGCTTTCTGTAGCATTCCTGTTTCACCTAGATGAGTGAAAAATAAAAATAAAGGCTAAGGAACACTTCTGTCACTCAGGAACTTAGGCCAACTGAAAACTGATATTTAAATATAAGATAATAGAACTGCGTCCTCTCCCACACCTTATTACCACATCAGCATAGGTCCAATTTAATAATAGTACATTACAGCTGAAAGAGCTGCAAGACTATTATAGAAGGACTTCTTAGGGAGACAGAAACAAAACAGAGAAGAAACAAACAAACAAAAACAAGGGTACTGGAGGAAACTAAAACCTTTGGTAAAGCTATAGCAAATATTAAACATAGCCCAACCTGTGGCTAGATGAACACTGAATCTCATACTAAATTCCTAATGAGCTTAGTTTCAATTATCTAAAATATTATATCTGGCTTTCAACAAAAACTTACAAGGCATACTAAAAGGCAGAAGTTAATAATCTGAAAAACCAAAGCAATCATCAGTACCAGATTTAGATATAACACAGAGTTTAGAATTATGAGACAGGGAATTTAAAATCAATATAATTTATATATAAAGGACTCTACTCGAAAAAATACACAATATGCAAGAACAGATGGGTAATGTAATCGGAAAGATGGAGACTCTAAGAAAGAATCAAAAAGAAGTGCTAAAAATCAAAACGCTGTAACGGAAATAAAGAATGTGTTTGATCGGCTCACCAGAAGACTGGACATAGCCAAAGAAAGAATCAGTGAGCTTCAAGATATGTCAGTAGAAATGTTCCAAAAATTTCAGTAGAAATGCAAAGAGAAATAATAAGAATAGTAGTAATAACAACAACCAAAAAAACCCCAATGTTTAAGAACTGTGAGAAAATTCCAAAAAATTATAATATAACATACATGTATTTGGAATAACTGAAGTAGAAGAGAAATATAGCAGGAGAATATTTGAAATAATAATGGTTGAGATTTCTTCCAAATTAATTACAGACACCAAACTACTGATCCATCAAGCTCAGAGAACTCCAAAGAGGATAAATACCAAAAAATCTACACCTAGGTATATGATATTCAAGCTGCAGAAAGCCAAAGACAAAAAATCTTGAACAAAGCTAGAGGAAAAAACAAAAACAAAAACAAAACCACCTTACCTACATAGGAACAAGATAAGTACTATCAGACTTCTTGTTAGAAAGAAATACAAAAGAAAAAGAGTTGACTGCAGCATCTAAAGTATTGAAAGAAAAAAACTTACCAACCTACAATTTCATATCCTGTAAAATTACTTTTCAAAATTGAAGCATAGGAACAAGATAAGTACTATCAGACTTCTTGTTAGAAAGAAATACAAAAGAAAAAGAGTTGACTGCAGCATCTAAAGTATTAAAGAAAAAAACTTACCAACCTACAATTTCATATCCTGTAAAATTACTTTTCAAAATTGAA
>NW_007745424.1:10051-10585 GCF_000696425.1 Galeopterus variegatus
AAAGAAAAAAACTTACCAACCTACAATTTCATATCCTGTAAAATTACTTTTCAAAATTGAAGGAAAAATAAAGATTTTCTCAAATGATAGAAGTTCATCATCATTAGATAATTTGTCTAATGAAAAAATGTTTACAGAAATTCTTCAAAGAGAAGTAAAACAATATTGGCCAGAACTCAGATTTAACAAAGAAAGGATGAATGTTGGATATGGAATAAATGCAAGTAAAATAAATCTTTTATTTTTCTTATTCTTAATTGATATATAGCTAACTGTTCAAAGTAATAATAGTGACAATGTATTAGGTGATTATAGCATATGGATGAGTAAAATGAATAACACTAATTGAGAACACTGTTACAAGATACTTTCACAGTATGTGAAGAGGTACAGTGTTATTTGAAAGTAGACATGAATTATAAATATATATTGCAAATTCTAGGACAACTACTAAAATAATATTTTGAAGTATAATTGATATGCTAAGGGAGAAAAGAAAATGGAATTATAGGCCCCACGATGCCAGCACACGAC
>NW_007745424.1:14553-14803 GCF_000696425.1 Galeopterus variegatus
GCAGGGCGGGGCAGGGCACAGCTTTGATGTCCCAGCTGATAGACGAGGATTGCAGAAGACAGGCCTCAGCCCTATACTGAGCGCACAGAGTGGGGAGGGGTTCGGCAAAAGGAGGCAGAGTCTCAGAAAAAAAAAATTACACGCCCTGCGGACCCTCTTTGCAAGGCTCAACAGCCCCACCTAGTGCATACAGAGTGGGAAAACGCCCTGATAGCGAGGTGCAGAACACACATACCTTGCGGGCCGGCAG
>NW_007745425.1:0-3771 GCF_000696425.1 Galeopterus variegatus
CTGCACAACAGTCAGTCGTGGCCCAGATGTAGTAGGAGCTTTGTTTTCTCATTATTTTGAGCGATTGTTTTTCTCCCTTTGCACTCTCTGTTCAGAACCTGCAGTTGATAAAAATTTTTTTCTTTCTTTAATAATAAGGTAAACTTAGCTTACTATAACTTTTTTACTTTATAAACTTTTTAATTATTTAAAACTTTTAACACTTAGCTTAAAACACAAACACATTTATGGTTGTACTAAAATATTTTATTTTTCGTGTCCTTATTTATAAGCTTTTTTCCATTTTTTAATGTGGTTTATTTTTTTTAATTGAAACAATCAACTATACATGTTTGTGGGGTACAGAGTTGACTATCAATACTTGTGTACAATATGTGAAGATCAAATCAGAATAATTAGCATATTCATCATTACAAAACGTAATCTATTTTTTTTTAAATTTTTGTTTTTATTTTTTACTTTTTAAATGGCTATGACATCACTAGGTATAGGAATTTCTCAGCTCCATTATTATCTTATGGGACCACTGCCACATATGTGGTCCTTTGCTGACTGAAACATCATTATGCAGCACATGACTGACTGTATTGTGCAACCATCACTGCAGCCTAATTTCAGAATGTTTTCATCACCCCATAAAGATACCCCTTATCCTTTGACATTCACTCTTCATTCCCATACCCTACCGCAGGCCCAGGCAACAGCTAATCTATTTCTTGTCTCTATGGAGTTGCCTATTCTGGACATTTCATATAAGTGGAATCGTGTTTGATCGTTTGTGACTGGCTTTTTTCACCTGCATAATGGTTTCCAAGCCCATCCATATTGTAGCCTATATAGTATTTCATTCTTTTTTATTGCCAAATAATATTCCATTATATAATTATACTACATTTTTAAAATTCATCAGTTAGTGGACATTTAGGTTGTTTCTACTTTTTAGCTATTATGAATAATGCTGCTATTAACATTTGTGTATAAGTTTTTGTGTGGGCATGTTTTCATTTCTCATAGTATATATCTAGGAGTGGAATTGCTGGGTCATATGGTAACTCTCTGTTTAACTTTTTGAGGAACAGACTGTTTTCCATAGAGGCTGTACCATTTTACATTCCCATTGGCAATGTTAAGAGATTTCCAATTTCTCCATATCACATACTCATCAACTCTGTTATTGTCTGTCTTTTTTATTTTAACCACTCTAGTGGGTGTGAAGTGTTACTTCACTGTACTTTTGATTTGCATTTCCCTGATGATTAATGATTTTGAGCATCTTTTCATTTTACTGGTCATTTGTAGGTTTTTTTTTTAGTAATGACTGTTCAGATTCTTTGCCCATTTAAGAAATTTTTTTTGCTTTTTTGTTACTGAATTGTGAGAGTTCTTTATATATTCTGGATATAAATCCCTTGTCAGGTATGTGAATCACTAATATTTTCTCCTGTTCTCTGTGCTGTCCTTTCACTTTTGTAATGGAATCATTTCCAGCATAGGTTTTCATTTCATGAAGCCCAATTTATTTTTTTCTTTTGTTACTTGTGCTTTTGGTGTTTTAGCTAAGAAACCATTTCATATTCTATGTTCATGGTGATTTACCCCTATATTTTCCCTCAGGAGTTTTAATTTTACCTCCTGCATTTAGGTCTATCATCCATTATGAGCTAATTTTTGTGAGATGGAGATCCAAATTCATTCTTTTGAATTTGGATATCCAGTTGTCTCAGAATCATTTATTGAAGAGGGTATCCTTTTCCCAATTGGACTATCTTGACATCCTTGTCAAAAGTCACTTAACCATAAGGCAAAGGTCTATTTCTGGATTTTCAATTTTATTCCACTGCTCTGTATGTACATTCTTTATTCAAGATGACACTGTCTTGATTACTGATTACCATAGATTTATGGTTGAAATCAGAAAGTATGAATCTTCTCTGTTCTTCCCTTTCTGTGTTGTTTTGGCTATTCTGTGGTCCTTGCATTTCCTTATGAATTTTAGAATTAGCTTGTCAACTTCTGCTCCCTCCCTCCCTCAAATAAAAATAAACCAGCTGAGATTTTGATAGGGATTGCATTGAATATTTAGATCAATTTGGCAAGTATTGCAATCTTAATATTAAGTCTTCCAATCCATATGCATGGGGTGTCTTTCCATTTATTTATATTTTCTTTAATTCGTTTGATGATGATTCTGTAGATTTCAGTCTGCAAGGATTTCAGTGTACATGCCTTACACTTTTTTGTTAAATTTATTTCTTGATATTTAATCCTTTTCATGTTGTTATAAATGAAAATTTTTCAAATTTCATTTTTGGTGTTTTATTGATGGTGTATAGGAATACAGTTGATTTTTGTAGATTGATCTTATATCCTGCAACATTGCTGAATTTATTTATTGTTCTAATGGTTTTTAGTAGAGTCTTTGGAATATTATATATGCAAGATCCTGTTGTGCAAATAGAGTTAGCTGGATGCCTTTTATTTCTTTTTCTCACCTAGGTGCCTGGTTACTCTCACCTGGTTACTACCTTCAGTACAGTGTTGACTAGAGGTGACAAGAGCATACGTCCTTGTCTTGTTATTGATCTTAGGGGGAAAGCTTTCAATTTTTCTCCATTAAATAAGATGTTAGCTGTGTTTTTTTTTTTAAGAGATGCCCTTTATCAGATTGAGGAAGTTCCCCTCTATTCCTAATTTGTGGAGTGTTTTTATTTTGAAGGGGATTAGATTCTGTCAAATGCTTTTTTAAAAATTTACTGAGATTGATCATGTGGCTTTTGTCTTTAATTCTATAAATACGTTAAAGCACCCTTGAATTCCTGGGATAAATTCTACTTGGTTGTGGTGTGTGATTCCTTTTTATATGTTGTTGGACTCAGTTTGCTAGTATTTTGTTGAGGATTTTTGCATCTGTGTTTGTAAGAAATATTGGTCTGTGGTTTTCTTGTGACATCTTTGGTTTTGATATCACGGTAACACTGGCCTTATAGAATGAGTTGGGAAGTATTCCTTCCACTTCTGTTTTTTTAAAGGTTTGTGAAGGTTTGGACGTGGTTTAACTTTATTTGTTGTTTGCATTCATAAGCACGCTTTACGCTGAGTTTTATTTGTTCGGATTAATCGTATGACCACGGTGGCTGGCACGAAATTTACCAATCCTAGATTAGCGTAACTTAGTCAAACTTTCGTTCATTGCTAAATTTTTATCACAGCTGTGTCCCGTGGGGGTGTGGCTAGGTGAGGTGTCATGAGCTGCCTGGTTGGCGTGCTTGATGTCTACTCCTTTTGGTTGTTGTTGACTTAGAGGGTGTTTTCATTGGGGTTCAGATGCTTGCATGTGTAACTTCACTAGTAACTAATAAAAAGGCTAGGACCAAACCTATATGTTTATGGAGCTTGGGTACTCATCCTGGTATTTTCAGTACCTAGCTTTGGTAGTTTAAGCTACATCAACTCTACTAATTTTTGGCTGGACGCTAAATCTTTGAATTTTGGTGCTATGTGAGTATTGGGAGGGGGGTTGAAAACCCTGATAAGAAAAAGAGTTGAGTTTCAGCTCATTAAGCCTAAATTTTGGCAAAATTTTGGGCAAAAATTAAGTTGCTTTACCTGAGGGTTGGGCTGAAACCCGTTTCTAGATGAGCTTATAATTAAATTGAGGGGCTTGTTTTGCTTGAGGTCTGTTGGGTTGGGGTGTTGCTGTGGGCATCTCCAGTTGATGGGTGGGTGTATCTCTTGTTTTTGGGGTTTGGCAGGAGGAAATAAACACCCATA
>NW_007745425.1:7317-8640 GCF_000696425.1 Galeopterus variegatus
ATTAAAGGTATATATGATTACCACAACTTTTTAACATTGATAGTAACCCTAATCACGTGGCCGAGATAGTGTTTGTCAGATTTCTTTACTATAAAGTTACTCTTTTTCTTCCCTTTCCATACTGTGCTTTTTGTAATAAAGTCACTATGTGCAGCCCACACTTAGGGAGTGGGGAGTTATGCTCCACCTCCTTAGATGGTATATTTCTTTTAACTAGAGAGAGTACTCGTTACATCAGCAGGTCAGGAATGAGCATCATGCCCAGCTGAGTTGGGTCTCACCTGGGGTGGCCCTGCAGGGCCCCGTCGTTGCTGCAGCCATCGGTGCCTGCCACTCAGCTTCTGGATTGCAGCCCACAAAGGCCTTCCCTGAGGCTTGTGCTGTGATGGTGAAGTGACTATGGAATCAATTGCTTCTAACCCTCAAAGACCCCTTTTTGGGTCACTTTAATAGTTTCTAAGGAATTCATACGCTGTTATTCAAATGGCATCTATTCAGTGATGAGTTCAAATATGTCCTTCAGTTGTTTCTCTAATTGCTAGCAAATAAGAGGAGGTGATGGAGTCTCAAATGATCTAAACTCAGTGATAGGGAGTCTAAGAATTGCCATGCTCATGCCAGTTCAAAAGCAGGTGCGGGCAGGAGATTCAGTTATCCAAAATTCAGAAGAGTCCAAGGCAATGATTTTAATATTTTTTGACTCAGGTCAAAGTACAAAATACAAATTATGTCAATCTCAGTGTATATCCCCCTCCCCAAGATTTCACAAACTAATATTTCAACTTACTAGATCTAAGGCTGTCTTTTTTTAAAAAAAAAAAACTCTTTTCCATCTATTTCATTTTTTTGCAGATGCTGTTCATAATCCTGTATACTTGTTTAAGAACCCACAAATAGGGTGCAACATGCAATTTGTAAAATACTGTGTATGTTAGGGGTTCCCCAAGACCAGGCCGGGTTTGACAGTTCACTAGGTAGACTCAAAAGACTCCTCATATCGTCATACAGCTATGACTTACAACAGTGGCAGGATACGAAACAAAATTAGCAAAGAGGGAGGGGGAATGGGGCAAAGTCTGGAGCAAAGCAGTGCACACTTCCAAGGGTCCTCTCCCAATGGAGCCATATGGAACACACTTGATCCCCCAGTAATGAGTTGTGACAATACTTGTAGAATGTAGTCTACCAGCAAAGCCCATTAGAGACTCAGCACCCAAGGTTTTTATTGAGGGTTGGTCACATAGACATCCTCTGCTTAGCATGTACCAGAATTCCAGACTCCCAGAAGGAAAGCAGGTTCAGCATAAACCACGCTGTTTGTAC
>NW_007745425.1:13953-14803 GCF_000696425.1 Galeopterus variegatus
ACAATTGAATGCCAACCCCACATCTTGGCAAAGCCCCTATTTCAATGGGAGAGGCAGACAAGATTCACACACACCCCTACCCACACCCGCACTCACACCCACATGCACAGACTTCTGTAGGTCTTCACCACTGCACCTGTTTTACAGACAGACAACAGGCTGGTGTAGACTGGCAAAATAAGCCATAAGGAAGCTTCTAGCTGCTTTGGGGGTAACATATAACTATCTCACTCTGTCTGTGGTTTAGGGACCAGGGGAATTAGTTCTTCTGTGGAGGAACTGGCCAAGCCATGTAACCCTGGCTCTCCGATGGTTTTTACTAATCTACCCAGAGAATTTCCTTCCTCCCCTTTGCCCTCCCTGTCTCTCTCTCCTCTCCCCACCCTTTCTTCCCTCTCCCCCATCACCCCCACCCCTCCTGCTCCTTAGTTCCTCACCCCTGCTGCCTCCCGCCCTCTCCTGTCCACCCACATGTCTTTGCTTCTTTATTTTACTTTTTATTGTGAAAGAGACCAACTCCATTTCCTTCTCATATGCCCTGTATAATACTGTAAGCCTAATTCAGGTACTTCCAAACACATAGCTTTTGCCTTGTAAATGCCTCTCCAAATTATTACAAGACTCAACAAAAGCAGAGCACACCAGATTTTCTTTCTCCCCTCTTTTACTACCCTTCATCTTGTCTCCAGCCCTTAAAATGTGAGGGGACCTTAAGTCTGAGGCCGGGCCCCTTCTCTTCTCGGTCTTTAAGCCCTCTCCCAGGTCATCGGACTCATGCACAGGGCTTGGTTCTGTTAGTATGTCACAGACTCTCAAATTTATATCTCAGTGCTGTTTTCTTTGAGCTCAA
>NW_007745426.1:0-4241 GCF_000696425.1 Galeopterus variegatus
AGAGACTTTTCCTCTATTTCTGAGTTCTCTATTCCATTCGTCTATTTGTCTGTCATTATGCCCGTACCACACTGTTTTGATTATTGTAGCTTTGTAATATGTTTCAAGATTGGAAGTGTGTCCTCCAACTTTGTTGTTTTTCAAAATTGTCTTGGCTATTCAGAGTTCCTTAAAATTGCATATGAATTTTAGGATGAATTTTTTTATTTTTGCAAAAAAATACCATCGGGATTTTGATAGGGGCTGTATTAAATCTGTAGATCACTTTATGTAGGTTTAACATCTTAACAATATGTCTTTTAATCCATGAACACAGTATGTTTTTCCATTTATTTAGTCCTCTTTAATTCTTTCAGCAATACTTTGTAGTTTTCAATGTAAAAAAGTCTTTCATCTCCTTGATTAGGTTTATTTCTAAGTATTTGGTTTTGTTTTTTGATGCTTTTGTAAATTGAATTGTTCTTTTAATTTTCTTTTCTGATTGTTCATTGGTAGTGTATTAGAAATGCAGCTGGTTTGGGGATGTTGATTTTGTACCCTACGACTTTGCTGAATTTGTTTATTAGTTCTAACAGTTTTTTTGGTGAAGCCTCAGAGGTTGTCTGTGTATAAGATCATGTCATCTGCAAACAGAGACAGTTTAACATTTTCCTTTCTGATCTGAATGTCTTGTATTTCTTTTATTTTAAGCATATAGAAATATTTTTACCATCTCATTACCCAGAAAAAACACGTTTGGTTTTTTAAATGAACTCAAGTTAAGGATGTCCAACAGCAATTTAGATCTTTACTGCTTCTTCTGTTAAAATAGATAAATGAATGAATGAAAGAATAAATAAATAAATAAATAAATAAAATAAAGGAAAAAAAGAAAAAGATTTGGAATGAAGTCAACCTGAGAATCATCCTCATGCTATTGGTAAAAACAAGAAACATAATGCAGAAAGGAAATAAATTATTTGAGAACTTGGTCTATTCTAAGTAAACTACTTGGTCACTTTTTAAACATTAACTCATTTAGTCTTCAAGCCAATCCTATGAAGTCAATATTACATCTATTCTGTTGGTGCTAAGACAGGTTCACAGTGGTTGGGGGCAGCAGCTATTGTGGTGTCACAGGTAGTAGTAGAAGAAATAGCAGAGGGTGAAGTATTAATTACTACTGTCCAATGAGCAGTAGCATGTCCTTGGGACAGTGCCAGAGTTTCGAATACACTTACTTTAATGAATTTTATGAAATTAATAAATAAAATTTTCGAAGAAAAGCCTGTAGTGGAAGAAGAAAACTGAAAAAAGAACCTTAGGGAACATCCCACTTTGGGAAGTGGAAAAAAGAGGAGTCAGCAAAACAAAGGGGCCTGATGGCAGAAAAGCAGGGATGAACCAAATAAATATGGTCACATAGCAAGCAAGAAAGAAGAGAGTTCAAGAAAGAAGAAATAGTGAAAGCTGCAAGAAGACTGAGGAGAATGCAACTGAATCACTGATCTTAGACTTTTCCAGATTACAGTGTTGGTTGTCCTTACCTGCTACCTTGGGCATTCTTATCAATTTCAGGGTCCTGGCTAAAAACTGTTTTCTCATTGGGGCTCAAAATTTTTATTTGTACTCCACAATATCCCTTTTCACATGATAAATCTGGCAAAGTAAGAGTAACTCTTTTCTACTTTGCAAGATCCAATTATAGCTCATTTGCATATAATACTTTCATTTTAGGTATCTGGTTGTCATATTACTTCACCTACTTATAAAGTCTTATCAAACTCTCCTGAAAGTTAGTCACGAACTGCATACTTTAAAGTGCTTCTACAAAATTTTTTATTGTTTACCTTTCCAAATCCTTATGATGATTGTAAAATTAGAAATGTAAGGTAACAATGCAATAAAGCCCCATTAGCAGTATTTATCCATCAAAGAAATATTATTCATGCTTCACATACTCAGTTTTTAACATTGCATTTTCTCTGATCTATGCAGAATCAATTTATCAAAAGTACAATATTGGGTGTGATCTTCTGGAAAAAACTTTTCAAAAGTATAAATTATTTTTACCGAACAATTGAGGGAAAAGTGGCAAGTTCTTATCTATTAAGCATTGGACATGACACTTGTTATCATTTTCTTGTGTTTTGTCCAGGACTGTTTTGTAGACATTTCCATGCAATGATGCCATGATTAAATGGTGAATTTTGTAACTTGACTCTTCTAGCCTACTTTACTCCAGATGATTTCCAAGGTTAATGCTTTCAGAGCAACTTAGAGTTTAAGGTCTCCTGTTCCTCTGAGGCCTTGAATTCTTGACAGAGTAGGCAAAATATGGATGAACTATCTCAACAATTCTCAAACCAATCAATCCTTCTAGAATCGGGATGACTTATTTTTAGTTATTAACTCACCTTCCACCTGGCTTCCTGTCTCTTGTAGTTCAAGATTCTATGCCTTGTAGTCTATAAATCAAGTTACACATTCCTTGGATTCTTATCACAGGTGGCCCCATCACCCTCAAAGACTTGCTGAACTACTCAGGATTGCTAGCAAGCTCCTGAGAACCAAAGCCTTTCAATGCTAAGCTTCAATTTCTTCATAGACCATTCTCCATAATCTTCCTCTAGAGCCAGATCACTGTTTTAAAACTATCAAAGATAAACAAAGTTAGATGTTAGTTAAAGCAGTGAAAACATTTTTTTTTCAGTAACTACAGACAAAAGGGGAAAGAGCTGAGCTCCATTCCAATAGTGCAGAGGTGACCGGGTGTTCTAATGGGAGAGTGGGAGTGTAGAGAGGGAACAAGAGGGAATGCAAGTGAAAAATTACACAAGGTTGGTCAGTGTAAATGTGATTAAGCCAGCTGTGTCTGCTTGCTGGCAATTATGGGAGTTAGAATTCTATCCTCCCACAGAGACTGTGAGACAGAGGTCCTATCCTTCCTGTTGACTACATTCCAAAGAATGGCTTTCAGATCCTTAAGAAAGACACCCCTGAGTTGTAGGAGATACATATATGTCTCAAAGGGACAGAGGAAGGATTCACAATTGTAAGCCCCTTTTGGTAAATGCTCTAAGGAATGGAGGTCTGGGGCCTATGATCAGGTGTTGGCTAGAACAAACACTAACTTCTTTTGACAGCCCTGAGATTTTTCATACAGACAAGAACTCAAAATGGGGCCAGGTTGTTCCAGGGAAGTGGCCTTATGCTACTAGAAGTCACGTAAAGTTTGGTCAAGTCTTTTAGTGTAAGGGTTTCAATGGAATATTCATGCAAAGAGTTTTCCCAATTCTCAAAACATATGCCTCAGGGAATACTGGTCCCCAGAAAGTGCTGTTCTTCATTAGTCTCTGGATTCACAAGTTGGAGAATATTGAGAATGGTTATCAAAGCCTGTCATTCTAAGAAAGCACATTTCTGCAGGAGCGGAGACTCCTGCTCTCCTTCAGGATGCATGACCAGATTGTGAAACAACTGACTTCATATTCATTTATTAAAAGTGTTATAATAAATTCTTAGTAAATATTCCACTTGGGAATGGTGAGTAAGCATTAAAAAACCAACAAGTAGAGAGAGGAAATTCCATGCAGAAGGTCAATATATGACCAAAGTCACAAGAGATATGTTTTGATTTTACCTGTAGTTGCCAGAATGATAAATCTGCTAATGTTTGGTTGGTTTCTTTTCAAGAAGCTGTTTATCATTCGTACCTGTTACCAACCAAATTTTCCTTTAGCATATACTTACCATCAGTTTGTAATACCTAATTCTTAACTATTGGAATACAGTTTTTTGTCATCTCAGCACCACAGACTCTGCCTTGGCTCTAATGCAGCATACAATCTATTAATCATTCACATTCAAAGAGTTAGAGTTCATGAGAAACATTTAGTATGCTGTCACTCATTTACATACTCTATACAATGAAGTGGACTAAATTTTTTTTCTTTTTTTTTCCGTCAAAGGACAACTATAGACTAAATATTGACCTGAAAATTAATATAAAGCAGATAAAATGTGGAACAGCTCTGGCAGTTTAAGGAGGTATCCCGATCCCACTTACTCCCAAGAGAGAGGACCCCTGTCCTTGTGGAAGACCATCATGCAGTTCTGTGAGTTTAAGAATCTGTAGAGAACTCTGCAAATGATTGAATTAGATGAGAGCCACCATGTATTTTTGTGCACATTGGCACATGAGGCAGGTGCCCAATATTGGGAAAATAGAATAATTTAATCAGCCCCCTCGCCTTAGGTCC
>NW_007745426.1:4848-5339 GCF_000696425.1 Galeopterus variegatus
GAGGCAGGTGCCCAATATTGGGAAAATAGAATAATTTAATCAGCCCCCTCGCCTTAGGTCCAGTTGGGGGTGGTGGGTTGCATTCTTTGTAAATAAGTTGTGTGTGGGTGGAGTTAGTGCGCATGCTCAGTGCTGCTGCTTGGCTGGCATTGACTGCCTCAGGCATCCACCCACACAGCCATGCTCTCAAACCTACAGCTCCAAGGACCTTTTTGCCAGTTACCTAGCTCATAGACCTGCATGTAAGGGGTCTGGGGACCCAGCCTGGCATGTGAAGGCTTTGTGAACCAGTCTAGAATGGTCTTGAGGGGTTCTGAACTTCAGACCCAGCCCTAGCTCAACAATTGGCATAGTTGTTGCAGGATTATGGACAGGTAAAAGAGTCTGACAACCAGCAGGAGCAGAGACCAGGTACCATTCCTGTTTGCCCGGAGAAATGCCTATCAGCCAGCAGGCCCAGCACCTGCTCTGTGCCCTGAAAAGGAGCCCTG
>NW_007745426.1:6881-14802 GCF_000696425.1 Galeopterus variegatus
TAAAAAATAAATAGAACACTCAGAGTCTCAAGCTCAATGAGAATGTCTGAGCCTTCTTTCCAGGTTGCAATAGACACTGGCAGATGCTATCTACCAAATTTGAAAATTAAATTTCTATTTTTTAAATTTTTAAGTTGAAAATATGTATGGGCCATTTGTATTTTTCCTCTCAGTTTGGGAGATGAGGAATTAAAACTACTAAGTATTTGGTTGTTTAAATATTTATTTTCTTTAAGCTTTATTCTGTTATATTCTTAAAAGTTAAGGTGAAAAATACTTAAAGTAAAAGAGTTAGAAGTTATGTTTGATAGTGACCAACTTACAGGTTTTATTTCCTGTGAAGGAAGGGGAAGGGTTTGGGACAAAACATTAAGCAGATTACTGATATTTAATGATTAATAACCTTCAGTGTATTTGAAGTTTGCATTATTTTCACTGAACATTATTGCTTGTTTTATATAATTTTTATGTATTTTTGCTTTCCTAAATAGAACACAGATTGCACTACAATGGTTTGCAAACTAAGGATAGCCACAAAATACTTTAAAATGGAGAGTGGTAGATGCATACTGATTTAAACCCAAGAGAAGCATATTGCTGGATTTTTACTTCTCTCGTATTTCATTAAAATAGATATATGGCATTGTTATTTATTCTTAATTGATTTATCAGGTATTTTTCTGATAACAGCTTGTCAGCCATTTTTTGAAATCTGTCTTATTAATTAAGATATCATCAGGTTTTCTTTTCTTTTAATGCTTTGAATCTTTGCTTTTCATTGGTTAACATACTTATTTCTTCCTGAAGTTTTGAAGGTTATGTAGCAGGGTTTGCTATACTAAATATGTTGAGGAGTAACCTACAGTAGTTTTATACTAACACATACATTACCACAACTTAAAATATCACATATTTATTATCTCACGGTCACCATGCATCAGGAGTCTAGTCAAACCTTAAGTGGATCCTCTGCTCAGGGTCTCACAAGGATGAGAAAGTCAAGGTGTGGCCTGGGCTACATTTCTTTATGAAGCTCAGGGTCCATTCCAAGTTCACATGATTATTACAAGAATTCAATTCATTGTGGTTATAGGTTCCCTGTTTTCTTGCTGGCTGTCAACTGGGGGCTGCTCTCAGCTTCTTGAAGCCACCATGGTGTCCTGTCAGGTGATCCTTTTACAAGTCTTCTCACAACAGGGAATCTTATTTTTTTCAAAGACAACAAGGGAAACTCTCTGGCTTCAGTTTGTTAAAAGGAAGTCCTATAGCAATCGTAGGAGTGACATCGCAGCATCTTTGCTGTATTTTATTGGCTAGAAGCAAATTATAACCCCTTCCTACATTCAAGGGAAGGGAATTATACAGAACGTAACACCAGAGGATGGCGATCATGAGGGTTATCTTTAAATCCTGCCCATCTTTGAATTTCCGCACTATTTTGAAACTCATTTCTTTTTGGCATCTTGTTTAAAGAGAGAGATTTTTCTCATTTCTTTTTCTGTTCCTTCACTCAACAATTACATGTTGAATCCTTTCTATATTTCATGCTCTTTCTTAAGTCCTGAGAATGTAAATTAAGGAATAGGGGAGAGTTATACCTCTGCCCATTACTAGCAGTATAACATTGGATGAATTGCTTAACCTCTCTTAGTCTTAAGTTTGCCCAACTTTCAAAAAAATACATGCAACTCTGATATCACTTCGTTTGACAAAATAATATTTAATTTCTATAATGTTCCAATCATCATGCAAGACCTGAATATACTCTGAGCTAAAAGATAAAGCAAATGCCTTTTGAAAGTTCAGTCTAGAAAGTGAGAAAATTCGTTATTAACAAATTAACATTGTTATTGTTAAGAGGAGCACATGGAAAGACATGGGAAGACATAAAATCTGAGATGAGTTTGGATGAATGAGTGGAAGTAAGACAATGGCATCAGATAAATTTAATAGTAAACGCAAACAGGTGCATGAGAGCATGTGCATAAGGGGGCACTAAAATTACATCGATTAGATAGAATGTGATATGTAGACAGAGAGTTGTATGAAAATCAAGTATCTGGATAAGCATAGGACAGATCAAATAGGTACTGGCTGAGAAGCTCAGACTGCATCCTGAATGTAATGGAGTACCACTGAAAGATGTTAATTGAAGAGTAAAACATTTATGTTCATGCTTTTGTAATCTTACTCCGGAGGAGGTAGGAAGTATAGAGAGGAACTCCATGCAGGTGGGTTGAGAAGACTATTGCAGTAAGCAAGACAGAAAGATAACGATGGGGCTGGCACAGACGGCAAGGACGTGAGATATTACAGAGATAGAGTATCTAGGACTTCATGACTAATTGGAGATGGGATCTGAGGGAAAAAGAAAATAAATGGATTACTTGTGGGCTTTATGATTGAGTGAGTTGATAGTATGGTAGGTCATTTCATCATCTGATAGTGGAAATGGAGGGGGAAGAGAAGTTTCGCGAGGGAAGGGAAGATGATTTTAATTTGGTGAATAATGGTTTCAACTTGAGATATCTTTGGAACGTACTAAGGGAGATTTCCAGCAGATAATTTGATACATAATTATAGATATTAAGAGAAATACTAGGATACATCAAAAAGTTCATGGGAAAACAGAATGAAAAGATCATACAAACCTTTTCATGAACTTTTTGAAGTACCCTCATATCTATGCTAAAGTGTAGATTAGGGAGCCATTAACGTTTCTACATCTAGAATATCTATAAGTTTATCCAGGGAAAGTATACAGTGTGAAAGGAAAATATGACTGAAAATTTTAAAAGTTATTTAAGGTATGTCGGAGGAAATACAGTCTGATAAAACAGCCTGAGAAACATTGATCGGCCAGAGTTCTAGATTGAAAACTAGGCCACAACAATATTACCAAAGTGAAATGGTTAAAGAGGATCAAGAAAGAAGCAAGGAATCACATACCAAATGCTAGAGAGAGAGAGAGTAATAATAAAAACCAGAAAAGAGACTACTGATAATACCTGTGGTGACCTTGACAAGGAGCAATTTTGGGGAGCAATAGAAGAGGAGCCAAGTGGATTGGGGAGTAGAGGATAGGGAATGAATTGGGAAAAGTTAGAGTATGCTTTTAACACACCTAGTAATGACAAGAAGGATAGGAAATACCACAGTGTTTATACACAGAAATAAGATAGGTGGAAGATTTTCTCAAGATATGTACATGGTTAGTGATTTACTCATGTACTGTGTAAATAGAAAAAAAAATAGGGTCTAAAACACAGTGTTAAAAATATGGGCTTTGAGGCTGAACTGCATGGATTTGAATCCAAGCTTACCACTTAATTAACCACTTTCTGGATAACTAACCTAGGGCAAATTACTGAATCTCTCTAAACCTCAGTTTCCTCAACTGTAAAATGTAGATAAGTAAGAGTATCTATTTTATTAATATTGTTTAGAGGAATAACATGAGGCAAATAAAATATGCAAAGTGCTTAAATCTGTGTGTACTACATAGTAAGCACTGAATAAATTTAACTGTTATTACTATTTTTCCTAGTGACCAACAATTAAGCAGAAAAGGAACTTAATAAAGCATGCTAGGTAGCTCTTAGGATCTCTGAGAGAGTCAGAGTCAAGCTTGGAAGCTACACATTCAGGAACAATAACCAACAGAAAAATGGGGTTATTCCAGCAACAGCACTCTGCCATTACAGCTCAGCGTTAACAGTTATAATGCGGTGTGCATTCCTGTTGTTGGAGACCGAGAGCTCATGCCAATAAGAGCACGGCCTGATGTTAGAAGCTCTATCACAGCTGTCTCCAAAGAACCAGAAGCTACGGCTACCCTGTTTGTGGTACTTTGCTTACTTTTGAATCAAAGTCTTATCTGAGCACATCTGATAACAACAGCCTGCACATCAGTAACAAGGAAGGCTGGTAGAATAAATTCTGGCTTCTTTAGGCTGTACTTGAAATGTGGCAAACTCTCTAAGTACGAAAAGGGTATTTCACAGATATTTGGCATCCAAAAATATTTGCTAAACTTCCACTACTTGACCCCACTGGTTAGTGGAGGCAAAGGCTCAACTTAATCTTGCCAGATAAATGTAACTTAGTCTTACATGGTCTAAACAATTCCTTTATGTGTAAATGTCTTGTAGATGAGAAAACAAACATCCAAGATTTCATTAGAACTGTTTTTCTCATTTCCTTCCTCTTTTCCAAGGTGGCACTTGAGCTGGGGGAACACATCTCTCATGGAGCTGGGCAGAATTGTCCCTTGGGCCTCATGCTCACTTCCACACTGACTCCCAGTAAAGAGCCTGGGCTGGTCTTTAAGATGGAAGGAATCTGCCTCTGTGCCTCTTCCCAAGATTCCAAGCAGGAAGTGGTATCAGTCTTGCTCTGCCTTTGGCATTTCTTCTATTTAATAATGTGTCATACTTGGAACTATGGCCTACCGAGGTGTAATCAGGATATATACATCTCATCATTTACTTCCCCCACCCCAGATCTGGCAATAAGAGTGGGAAAACTTTCCCACCTCCCCTTATGGCAGAATTTTTTCATGACATATCCTGATTTTTCTTTAATCCTGGTAAATAGAAAATAACTATGATCTAGGATGGTAAGCCAAATACTTAATATTTGAGTGAGAGCTAAAGGGTTTTAGGTTTTTTTTTTTCTTTTCTCCCAACCAAGCCTAGCTTTGGAAACTTTGATCTTGCTATAGACTCAGGTATTTCATTATAGAGTTAAAAGCTGAAGAGTGACTACCTTCAATTCAAGGTAGACCAGCTTCAGCAATTCCAATCCTCCCAGAGGTAAACAGATGACTTTGGCAGAGTGGGGGGAAAGTCCTACTCAGGAAATGCAAAAGAAAAAATAACATCTTTTTAAAACTATTGCTGTGATTCTACATGAAAGAGATTAGCATGTAAGAGTAAAAGACGAGTAGATGGGAGGAGGCTGGAGGCTCCCCAGACAGAGCCAATTGGTATTTGTATTGTCCAAGGCAGAGGGTATAGTATACAAGCACAATTAAAGGTATTTGTCTTAAAAGAAAAGAGCCTTTCCACTGAAACAGAAGAGAAGGGCTAGAGGCTTGGGAAAAAAAAATCACTGCTAGGCTGCTTTCCTGCTGCCAAAATTTTCTGATTCTGTATTTCTTTTACTTTGTAAAAGTTATATGATTCTAACAATAAGTGAATTAGTGTTTTAAAAAAGTCAATGCTATTTCAAATAATTTGGAAGAAATGAGAATGGGAAGAATGGAGTGCTATAATGTACAACAGAATTACTTTAAATGGAATGCTCTTGCTGTAAGAAAATTTCCCATCCTCCTGTGATCCTCCCTTCAAACAAATTCAAGTCATTTTATTAGAAAAATAATAACCCTGTCTCTTTGCAACACTAGCACAAGTGTCTTATTGTTTTTGCTCAGATGAGAACATAAGCCAGACCCGAAGTCACATAAGTGACCTATTCTCCACATTAGCTGGTTTGGGTTTTAACCAGGACAGATGCCTTGTCTTGTATTTTCTTTCACTGTTTCCTCTTATTATGTTTCCTTTAATGCATTTCTTTTATTTAACTTTAGAGATGGAATATGGCAACCAGATTTTAAGTTATTAGCTCATTCAATAGGAAATATGTATTCCTGTTTCAAACAGCGCATCTGTCTGCTCTCAGGAATGTTAAATAATAACAATAGCACAACTACAGAGCAGCTTAGGATAGGAAATGAAAACCACCACTGAGTTCTGGAACACTTGGAAGGACACTCTAGGGGGAATGTAATTAAGTAGTTGGAATTTGTGGTTTAGGCCACCAGGGTTAAGAAATATGCCTCCTGAGCAAAGTGCTTCAGATTTTTCAAAAATCAGAAGTATTGGCACATATAGTAGGATGATCAGTGCATCTTCCCTCCAGGCATCCCCACCATAAATATTGATTGTATGTGCCTTATAGACTCTGTTCTCTCAGCTAAAGCCAGGAAGGAGAGGGGAAAATGTATTCCTGGGACAAGGGAGAAGAGAGTTGTCTTTGTCACTCTTTTCAGGTCATATACTTCAGTTACGAGAGCAGTTACCTTCCTACTTCCCCTGCTCGGTTGAGAAAAACAAACCCACTATATTGTGCATATATTTGGTGGGAAGATACAGAAGTGAGAATAACGACACAGAAAAGAACCTTGCTGGTGAACCATTTTTCTAATACAACTTTAATTCCTTCTTCCTCTATCCAGGGCCATATCACCAAAAATACACAGGATGAAATGGACACGAGTAATGCAATCATATAAAAACAATATAAAATGAAACAAAATTTATTTTTTACTCTACACTTAGCACTGAGAAAGATAAGAATGAAATACTCAGGGGAAACAAAGTAATAATATTAATGGTATCATCGTATGTTATAAGCTTAATAATGGCCCCCCAAAGTAGCCAGGTCCTAATCTCTAGAAACTGTGAATGTGACCTTCTCTGGCTAAAGAGACTTTGCAGATGTGATTATATTAAGGATCTTGAAATGGGGAGATTAACCTGGATTATACAGGTGGGCTATAAATGACATCACAAGTATCCTTATAAGAGGAAGACAGGGGGAGATTTGACTATAGACAGAAGATAAGAAGGCTGTATGATAGAAGCCAAGGAAAGCAGAATCAGGGAGTGAAGAATCTATGCCACTGGCTTTGAAGATCTGGGAAGAGGCCAAAATCCAAGGAATTCAGGAGGCCCGTAGAAGCTGAAAAAGGCAAGCAAACAAATTCTCTCCTAGAGCCTCCAGAGGGAGCATGTTGCCGCTGACACCTTGATTTCAGCCCAGTGAAACCCATTTAGGACTTCTGACCTCCAGAACTACAAGAGAACAAATTTGTGTTGGTTTAAGCTGCAGTTTGTGGTAATTTGGCACAGCAATCATCAGAAACTAATACACAATACGTGATTGCGATCTATAACTACAATAGAATAAGCTCCCTGACATCTCTGTAAATCACTTAACCTAAGTCTCTGAATTTCACCAATGTATTCCCTGAAAATGTTGCCCTGCTTATAACGTAAAATGCTTCAGAATAGAATAAGAAAATTTATATTACAGTGTTATTTAATATAAAATATTATTACCTTCAAAATAGTTTAATCTAGAAAGTTATAATAACATAATATGTAAAGTCTTTTTCTGCCAGGTAACCCTAAAGAAACAGAATGCAAAAAAACAAAAAATGTATACAAAATGTAAATGTGCAAATAAAAAATAATGTAAGTGGTCCTGAAAGCCTTCTGAACTACAATGATTTGCCTAGTAGAACATATCCATGTGAGAATATGTGCACAAAATTCAAAAAATGCAGCAAAGTTGATTATTTTTTCATATCTTATTAAATAAATGAAGTATTACCTGGTGAATGATTAGTTTAGTCAACATTGAGATCATTAAAAATAACATATAAACTCATTTTAAAAATAAGACTAGCAGAGTTAATTGTTTAAAATAAATACCATAAGACAGATAAGACACTTTTCAAGTATCCTAACAGAAAAACAAAAAGTAATATAACTGGTAGGGGAAAAGGGACTGTCAGAACTTCCTAGGTATTTAGAAAAGTAAGGATAAACAGGCACTTTTATCCTATGAAAACAAGAAAATAGCAAAATTGTAAGCTTAACTAGGAAGAAGAAAAGATCTGAAGAAAAATCAGAGTAGAGAAGGAGATCTATAGATTTAAAAAAAGAGAAACATTTCACTATGCCACAAGGGTAAGAATGGTTGGAAAAACAGACATGAAAAATGAATAAAATGAAAACAAATTTAAAAACAGACAATAACAACCTTGATTGAAATTGTCTTTCAAGAAATTGAGGAGAAAAACCCTCGAGATGATGAAATCAAACAAACTCAAAGCAAATAAATTAAAAAATCG
>NW_007745427.1:0-894 GCF_000696425.1 Galeopterus variegatus
TTAGGGAATTCAGCTGGGTTGTCAGTACTCTTCGCTGTCACGTAGAACAGCTGAGGGAAGGCAGCGAGAACATAGGGCCTATGAGAGCAGCCGGGCCCAGAGGCCGGTTCTGACTGTAGAAACCCGCAGAAAGATCTGCTCCTCTGCGTTCCAATCCAATTTGCTGGAGCTGTTTATCAGGCAGACAGGATGTAAATATGCCACTTAAATCTGCAAATACAATAATGAAAACTGATATTAGTAATTGTATCTGTGTGGTCTCACTGACTCAAAACTAAATGGATTTCCAACCTAATATTGCTAAATGAATCCTTGAAAAATGTGCTGCCCATTACGGTGGAAGGAGCGCATCACTTCTCACATCCTGACATGATAGGGTCATCTCTGTCAGTTTGCACGATTGAAATATTTTTGTCTGTCTCCTGGAATTGCTTTGCCACTGTTTTAACCTCATCTTTTGTGCTGGAAAAGTATGTGCCGTCTTCCTTCCATTTGCTCAATGCTGGGGAACAGCTGTTGCACCATCCCAAAGAGAGGGTTCCAGATGGCAGAGAAAGACTTATGGACACTCCCCAGACACTCCTCCTCCCATCGCAATTCAAGCATCTTCCCGTGGGCGGCCTCCGCGAAGTCCTCTCATATTGTAAAAGGTTGGAGGCCTCCTTCTGTCACTTATAGTCAAATGACTGGAACCTTTGTAAATCGCCACCACCTCTTGGCCCCAGCTCGGAACAGTGCCAAATCCCAGAAACATCATCCCAGCTCTGGAAGTCATTGAAACACAATTAAATCTGTACTGTGGACACTCTTATGTAGGTAGAAGGGAGGATACACTCTTGGTGATTGTTGCAACTTGTTTACATCCGTCTTTTTCTCTTTCCCATGTTTTCTATC
>NW_007745427.1:2595-14801 GCF_000696425.1 Galeopterus variegatus
TGCTTTGACAAACTTCATTACAATGTCAATGTGTTGCTATTCTGTGCTGGCTTTTTTCTTCCCTCTAACCTCCTCAATAGAAGGGAAATTTTAAATATTCAGAATCTGTCCTGAACTTTTCACCTCCTATGAGCAGTTACTTCTCATATTGTTGGGGATTTTTGTTTTTTAAGCAATTAAATGGTGAATCCTCAGAACATCTAACACTGTCATATCTTGGGATTCAGATGTAGCCATCACAGGAGAAATTCCATCTCCCCAAAGTCCTTTCTGACTCTTGTTAGAAAGTGCCAGTTTGCCAGCAGACAGAAGGAGGCATTGAGAGGGAAGTGAGAGGCCAGCACTCACTCTTCACCTTGGGCTCAGGCCCTGAAAATGAGGCTGAAAGAGACAACCCTGCAAAGTCTCTACAGCAAGTTGGCAGACACTTCTAGAAATGTAAATGAGAATTTATTTTCTCATGTACCTCTCTTTCCTACTTCCCTTCACTCACCCTACCAAAACAAAAAGTAACACTAAGACTTCTGATTTCCATGATAATCTTGCTCTATCTAGAAAAATGATTCGGTGTAAAAAAAAAAAAAAAAACACTCACACCGACCAAAAAAACCCAGTATTTAATGTCATTTTACATGTATTTTTTCTGGCTATACAAGTGATATATGGTCAAGATAAAAAATGAGTAAATACAGAAGAAAATCACTTTAATCACAGTATCTAGAATCAGTCATTAACTTTGACATATTTCCTTATATGCTGTGTGTGCCTGTATGTACACACTCGCATATATTTAGCGTTGACTTTAATTTGATTACATTTTCACCTTAATATAAACAAACAAAAACTGCTTGAAATTACATTGCCATTTTTTCCGTACAATTCCTAACTGTGCTAAAGAGAACCGTTTTTATAAACTGGCTGCATAGTGAGTTTTAAAGGCATATTTTCGGAGAACTAGTAATTTTGGAGCTTCTCACAGCCAGAATTTTTGAATGGTAGGAAACAAAAAAGAACAGAAGGCAGCAAAGGGTAGAGAAAATGGTTGAATAATCAGCTGTGTTGTTGAAGTGGGTGGGGGAAGGAAGGAGTCAGCCTATCACATCTAAGCCTTATTCAAAGGAAAGTGGTCTCTGCTTGATGGGCAGGATGCCAGAAAGCAGTAATAAAGGAGCCGTGTAGGGCTGCAACATGGTACTCTAGAAATACATTTTCCAATTAGTCGTAAGTGTTTATTCATCAAGGCATATCACAAAGCTTTCGGTAACCTAGTGTACAAGCTGCTGTAATTGGCAATTGAGAGGCATCAATGCCAATGTTTTGATGCCTAATCCTGAAATTGTTCATGCTCCATATTTGCATGGAAGAGTCCCTATGTCCTGGAGCGGTGTTGAGTGCCTGTGACTGCAGGTTTGGGCCCATTATAATCATCAAGCATTAAGTTAGATGCATCTTACAGATCTGGCCCTCTTTCCTGACTGATCTGAAGAAGAGAGGTTGAAATGGGTTGAAAGATGTTCTTTCAGCAAGATTGGTGGCTCTTTTGTTTAAGCCTAAAGAGAGGCTTGAAAGGACGGCCAACTTAAATATATTTTTCCAGATCTCCAGAAACAAAGCAGAGGAAATGAGTCAATATCTGAAGCCCTCACTCCCCCAGGTTCCAACAAGAAGCTCAGCCGCTCATGCACAAATGGCCACAGACTGACCTGGAACACAGGAGAGCCCCTGTGATAGCTCCTGATTGCTTTATTTTGGTAATGTACCACATTTACTTTCTGGCCATTAATCTAGATCAAGTTTCAAGCTAGGTAAGAAGCTCCTGTGAAAAGCGGAATCCCACAGGGTGTTTTCTGACCTTTAAAAAGAAAACCATCAGGACTGACAGTCTTTCAAATTAAAAAAAAAAAGTTTTTTCTTTTTTTACTTCTCAGTAGCGTAGAGCTGCAAATGATTACTTAAAAGGGTCTTTTCCCTTTATTCTCCAAAGTTTTCAGGTACTTAGTGTGAGAGTCTTGTGACAATTAAATCAATTTCCAGTGGAGTCCCCAGAGGTGGGGCTTATACAGCTTCCTCAAGGAGACTTCTTAGATTAATAAGAAACCAGCAACTTATCTGAGAGGATGCTGCATAGTAGAAAAATGGAATTTCAGGTCAAGGAAAAACTTTGTAGCAGAATTACCACTTCTCACAGACTGAAAATAAAATTTATAGAAAAAGAGAGTCTTATTTATAATGGGAAGAGAAGTATGGCCAAAATTAGGTTTTGAAAATAGCTTTCTGATAGCACTATTTGACTCTTGGAAAAAAAAGAGCTCTCATTAAAAAGAAATTTACTTCATTTTTGCTCCAAGTATAACAGGTACTTTGCATTTCCAGAGGTAAAAAGGAAGCCACTGATTTTGGTGCATAAAGCTCATGGTGTATAATGAGTTATAGATACAGTAACCTGAGCATTCAGTTAATGGTATGAAAGTGAATGCTAACTTGCTCACCCTTTGCTTGTCACAGGGGCTCTCCTGCGGTACAGGTCAGTCTGTGGCCATTTGTGGCATGAGCAGCTGAGCTTCTTGTTGGCACTTGCAGGGTCGGGGAGGGGAGGTGGAAGGGGCGCGGTATAAAGGTTTCTGATCCTCTTTTCTTCTTTGTTTCTGGAGATCTGGAAAAATATATTTAAGCTGGCCATCCTCTCAAGCCTCCATTTCGGCTTAAACAAAAGAGCCACCAACCTTGCTGAAAGAACATTTTTCAACCCTCTGCAACATCTCTTCTTTAGATCAGTCAGGTAAAGGGCTAGATCTTAATGCTTGATGATTATAATAGGCCCAAACTTGCAGTCACAGGCACTGAACACCGCTCCAGGACAAGGACCCTTTCATGGAAATGTGGAGCATGAATAATTTCAGGATTAAAATGTGAAGCTCCTTTGAGGCCACAGACCACTTTTTACACTTTACACCACTCAAGTGTGACCCAACCAAGGATCCAGTGCCCATCTTCTTCACCAGCCAGTGGCCCTAACCTGGCAGGTAAAGGCCATTCAATGCCCTTGCAGAAGCCTCACTGTGTATGCTCAGCATACGCAGCCAGGAAGATCACAGCAGAACTAAAAAGCCAAAGGATTAGAAGGTGAGGCATGTGGTGTACATTCTGCCTGGGCCAGCCTGGCCATGGAGCTGGTAAGGAAGCACCAGAGCCACCTGCCCACATCCCCAGGCTGGGTTCCTGCAAAGCGTGATGGGAGGTCACAGTGCAAGCAGATGGTTGGCTGAGAGCACCTGGGCATTGTAGACAGTCTGCTTGTCTAAAATCATAGAGAATCCAGAGGGCAAAGTTGGGCTGTGGCAAGAGGGGGATTTAGAAAGCTGAGGTCTTAGCAGCTAGGGAAGGTTCTCAGAGGCTGTTATTCTGAGGAGTCCTGAAGGTCTCCTTGACATCTCTATTAAGCCAGTGCATTCTGGCTGGGTTGGCACTGCTTTGTATGATTAGCACCGCTGGATTTCAAGAGTCCTCACCAATTCGGGCCAGTCATTTGCAGTGTCTGTTGTTAGGGTTACGCTCTTTGCATGCACTTGGGTACTAACTGCATGGAGTCTCTAAGCAGGCTGGCCTCATGGGCAGGCAGCCTGTGCACTTGCACAGGGCAGATTCAGAAAGGCCCCTCTCTTGGTTTCATGCTCATCTGTTGACCTCTTGAAATTCTTCATCAATTTTGTTAAAGGGGCCTCACAATTTCATTTTGGGCTGGGCTTGCAAATTATGTAGCCAGCCTGACTCCAAGCCTGCATCTCACGCTACCACATTATGGGCTGTACCGTGAGTGTATAGTTGTTTCTCTCCTCCTCATGAGGGGGAACTGCCAGATTTAAATAAAGCCAGAAGCTCTTCTTGAAATACTGAGAGTAGTCATCAAAAGCCGATGCAGGGTTTTCTTGAGATGCAGCCAGGCCCCTCATGCAGAACAGAAAAAACAAATAAGAGCTGCTCATCATGGTAATTGGGATCCATTGATTTAAAGGTCAAGACAGGTGCCTTGCTAATTAATTGGGCAAATATTGTTCTTTTTTCCCCCTTACATATGGATTTAGACTTCACTGTCACAGGAAATGTCAAGGGTTGTCCTTGGGAGGTGAGCTTACTTTAATAGGTTATCTAATAGGTGGCCAGTAGACGCATAGTTTATGGGAACACTGAGAAGGAATTGAGGGTATACATGGAGCCCGACCCCAGAACAGGAGCCTTTCCCTAGAGCTACAGAACTGGATAGCAATAGCAACAATAGCACAAAGATAACACTAGGGCACAGTTCAGCACAGGGATTGTGGTCTCAGACATGGGACATTGGGCACTCAGTGGTTGAGCACTTTTAAAAGCTGGCTTCCTTGATGAGATTCAAGGGAAAGTCCAAATTAACTGAAATTCATTCTTCATCATTCCTATATTGTAGTTCCTTTCTACAATTGCCCTAGATATTCGTCGGAAAGTTTGCATAAGCATGCATTATTTGTTCTATGGGGTCATAGGGGCATGCAGACAGTGGGAAAGGGGCTGAGGTGAGGGGGGCTGTCCTACCCCTGTCTCTTTCTGACCTCCATGGGATTGAGGGTGTCCACCCATCCAGGGAACTATGCTCTAAGCTCCAGGAGATCATGGTGGCCTTGGAGGTGCTGTTAGCACCTCCATGAGCTGAAGGACAATTCCAAAGAGGACTCACACAAGAGACAGCAAAAGTAAATCACTGCCACCTCTATATGTTAGCTAGAGATGGGTGTTCCTCAGGTGAGGAGCAGGGAGCCTATTGAACTTCTGGATTATATACTTTATCTAACAGGACTAAAAATTCCTCATCAATATTCCTTCTCACCTGTATAACTTATGAGCCAAAAGATTTACTGTATATAAAACACCAAGTTTTGTATGCTATAGATTTCATGTATATCTAGCTATATAATAGGTATAATAGATATAATAGCTACAGATGTTGGTCATACATTGAAATAATTCAGTGAATTCAAACAAGATGATGTTCTCATATTTGATAGTATTTTTAATTGCTATCACACTGTGTTGTTGATTGGACATAAATAGCAAGTGGTTCACATGTGCTTGAAACTAGTACTGCTTTTACAAAGTCAAATTGAGTTTTTGCAGCTTTTCTTCTCTCTTGGCTCATCCTTCCATATTTTAACCCAGGCTGCTGGTTTTCTGTTTAGCCCCAGATTTGCCCATCTCTGTCCTGCTCTGTGACTCTAGGCTGGCCCTGTGGGCTCCATCATCTGGGCTCCCTTGCAGGCTGGTTTCTGGTTGGATTTGGTCAACGAGAAGCACCAGCAGAAGATCAGAGGGTGGGAGGAGTGAGGTCAGGATTTTCTCACCTGGTCAGTCTCACCCTCCTTTCCCCTTTATCTCTGTCCTAGCTGGATGTCTTGGTGAGCACAGTGCCCACCAGGTGCCCCTCTGCCAAGCCTGCAGATCGCAGTGGATTCCTTCCTTCCTTTCCCTTTCCTTCAGCCCTGGGAGGCCATGGCTCTGCTCTGGCCAGCCTCCGGGACTTCGCTGCCTGTGTCCACTCCCTTCACACCACCTGTCCCCCCCAACAGTTCTTTCTTTTTTATTTTTTGATAGTTTTTTAATGTAATATTATTGATTGTACATATTTGTGCGGTATGGATTTGAATATCAATAACTGTGTACAATATGTGGTAATCAAATCAGGATAATTAGTATACTCATGTTTATAAAACTTATTCAATCTTTGTGACCCTTAACCAATTTCTCACTAACCTCCTCCCGCTCCCCCTTTCCCACCTCTAATAACCACAGTTCTCTTTTTAAAAAAAGTTCAACGTATTATTGTGATTGTTGTTTCTTTCTTTCTATTACTTACTTACTTACTTTATTTATTTATTTATTAGCTTTCACTTATAAGTGAGAACATGTGGTATTTCTCTTTCTGTGCTTGGTTTATTTCACTTAACATAATTTTCTCTAAGTTCATCCATGTTGCTGCAAATGGCAGAATTTCATTCCTTTTTTATGGCAAAGTAGTATTCCATCATGTATACGTACCTCATTTTCCTTATCCAGCCATCTGTTGATAGACGTTTTAGGTTGGTTTTAACTGTTGCCTACTATAATTAGAGCTGCCATGAACACAGGAGTGCAGGTATCCCTTTGACATGATGATTTCCATTCCTTTGGGTATATACTCAGCAGTGGGATTGCTGGATTGTATGGCAGTTCTATCTGTAGTTGTTTGAGGAACATCTGTACTGTTTTCCATAATGGCTGAACTACTTTATAGTCTTACCAACAGTGCAGGAAGGTTCCCCTTTCTCTGCATCCTCACCAGCATGTATTACTCTCTGTCTGTGATAATGGCCAGTCTAACTGGGGTGAGATGGTATCTCAATGTGGTTTTGATTTGCATTTCTCTGATGCTGAGTGATGTTGAGCATTTTTTCATGTGTCTGTTGGCCATTTGTATATCTTCCTTTGAGAAATGCCTATGCAGCTGCTTTGCCCATTTTTTACTTGGGTTACTTGTTTTCTTACTGTTAAGTTGTTTGAGTTCCTTGTATATTCTGAATATTAATCCCTTGTTGGATGCATGGTTTGCAAATATTTTCTCCCATCCTGTAGGTTGTCTTTTCACTCTATTAATTGTTTCTTTTGCTGTGCAGAAACTTTCTAGTTTGATACAATCCCATTTATTTATTTTTTTCTTTTGTTGCCTGTGCTTTTGGGTTATTATTCGTAGAGTCTTTTTCCAGTCCTACATCCTGAAGTGTTTCCCCTGAACGTTTTCTTTTATGAGTTTTGTAGTTTCAGGTCTTATATTTAAATCTTTAATCCATTTTGAGTTGATTTTGGTATATGATGAGAGGTATGGGTCTAGTTTCATTCATCTACATATTTCTCCAATGTATGTTCTTGTTGCCTTTGTCAAAGATCAGTTGTCTGTAAGTATGTGGGTTGATTTCTGGGTTCTCTATTCTGTTCCACTGGTCTGAGTGTCTGTTTTTATGCCAATACCATGTTGTTTTGGTTACTATAGCTTCGTAGTATAATTTGAGGTCATGTAGTGTTATGCTTCTGGGTTTATTTTTTTGGTCAGCATTGCTTTGGCTATTCACGGCTTTTTGTTGTTCCATATGAATGCTAGCAGAGCTTTTTCTATTTCTGTGAAGAATGTCATTGGTATTTTGATGGGGATTACACTGAACCTGTCGAACACTTTGGTAGTATGGACATTTTCACAATGTTAATTCTTCCAATCTAAGAGTATAGAATGTCTTCCATCTTTTTGTGTCCTCTTTAGTTTCTTTCAGCAGTGACTTGTAGTTCTTGTCATAGAGACCTTTCATCTCCTTGATTAAATTGATTCCTAGATATTTCATTTTTGGGTGACTATTGTAAATGGGCTTGCTTTCTTCATTTCTTTTTTTGCTGGTTTGTTATTGGAGTATAAAAATGCTACTGATTTTTGTGTGTTGATTTTTTCTCCTGCAACTTTAATGAAATCATTTAGCAGCTTTAAGAGTTAGTTTTGTAGAATTTTGAGGTTTTTCTGTTTATGGGATCATGTCATTTGCAAACAGGGACACTATGACTTCATCTTTTCTAATCTGGATTAGAAAATTAGGTATAGAAGGAAAGTTTCTCAACACAATAAAATCTATATATGACGAACCCACTAACAATATCATCCTGAATGGAACAAGACAAGGATGCCCACTCTCACCACTTCTATTTAACACAGTATTGCAAGTACTAGCCAGAGCAATCAGGCAATAGTACTTTCTTAAAGCCTGTCCATTTGATCCCTCCTGGACCTTGGCTGATGTTCCAGGAAGCATAGACAGGTTTTCTTCATGTTGGATGCAGGCATAGCCTCCCTCAGTTGCATACACACAAGCTGTAGAAGCTGCTCCCTGGGAGTCCATCTGACCAGTGCCCCCCCCTCTAACTCCCTCTCCCTCCCCTCTGCTGCATGCTGCAGGCATGTGTTGCTGAGGCTTCCTCAGACTTTTCTCCCAACTCCACATCTTCTCCCTTTCATCCCACTGCAGTTATAATACTCTCCACATTTTGAGATTTTTGAGCAGAACCTTGCCAGAGTTCAATTATAGCACATAGGTCCAAAGATAGGTATAAAGTAAGGAGCTGTGTGATCCCAGACTAGGCCTGGAAGAGAATAGATGTTACCAGTCTGGCTTTTCACAATGTCTTACCTTCTGGGAATGGATGTAGGTCTAGAACCACCCTTGTACTCCCCTCCAAGAGAGGGAGTATGAAGGTGAGGAAGAAAGAGGGAGAGACCTAAAGTTGGCCTTGACCCAGGCACTCTGCAGACTTCTCCTTTCTCCATCCTTGCACATATCACAGTTTGTGTTGACCTTCATTTCTCCCAGCACAAGGGACCTTCTTCATAGGAAACTTGCCTTTCACTCTGTGTCCCCAACAGCCAGCAACAGAACTTGGCTCACAATGCTCAATGCTCACTGAGTTAATTGTTAAAACAGGTTTCCCTTCAAGACTTTAATGATTAGTTGAGAAATATTCCTCCTGGGTATGGGGGAGGTCAACATTAAATGTGAATGAGATGAACAAAGAAGTGGGAGGGGGAGACCGGGACCATGCTACACAGCCTGCGTCATTGTTTTGTCCACTCACTTTTAACTCATCAAAGGAAAGATGCGTAGGGATTTATTATGGATTTTGAATAGTTCTACATTTGCGTAGCTTGAAGGGAACACTTCAGAGGATGTGCTTGATCCTTTGATAAAGCTGGAGGACTGTGGCTCCTGCCACGGCCCTGCAGCCGAGGAAGTGCAAGCCCTAGACCAGAAATCAGAAAATCGGTGTCTTGCTCCTGGCCCTACCACCTACCAGCCATCTAGATTGGGACAGTGCTCTCTAAGTTTTTTCTACACTTTGATTTTAACCCACATGATAGAGATTAGAATACCTACCTGCATACTTCCCAGGACTGTTGGGATAATCATAGGAGATAAGGCAGGTGATATCTCTTTGCTATGTGAAAAGCATGTGACAAAGGTGAAACTCCAGTTGCAGAGCATATACAACCCTACTCACTAGGCCAGGAGAGGCCTGGGCCAGGAGACACTCTGTCCCCAGAAGAGCATGAGCACTACTTCAAGGATGCAGGTGTGCTGACTTTATTCCAGGAGTTAATTGCGAGTGCGCTGGAGGCCCCTGACATTTTCCAGCTCCATGTTGGGGTGGTGGATGACTAGGAAATTTGTGTTCCTCTTGCTCCCCAGGGTTGTTTCTCCCTAGTTCTACCTCAGTGTGATTACTCACTCATTCCTTTCCCCCCTCACTTTTACTTTTCACCAGACCCGTGTGTTTGGCTCCAGAATGACTCTTGTGGATGCAAGCGTGGATCCAAAACATTTGGTTGGAAAAGCCACTCAAGGCTTCTACCATGAGGGAGTCTTCAGGTTTTCAAATACATCTTCTTGTGCCATCATAATGTCAGATCATTTTCATGTTGTGTTTCCGTGTGTGTGTGTGTGTGTTTGTGTGTGTTTTGGTTGTATTTCATAGAAAGAAGGCAGAAGGCTCATGGACCAAAAACCCATCTGAGTTTGTTTGGATGAGTGAGAGATGATGGGAATTCAGAGTGTACAAGATTATAAATATTACAGAAGTTATTCAAAAATCTCATTTACTTTTAGTGAGACTGCCTCTTTACTCTACATATTTAAATTCCATTTGCAGCCACTGACCCTGATACTCTTAAAGAAAATAACAACAAACAAGCTACTGCTAAGGGAAATATAAATTGGTTTGTTTGCTTCCTTACACTCCTGGGCAGTGAAAACACATGCAGTTGTTATTCCAAGGTTCTCATTGAATATACAAAATCTTTTTCTTTCTTAGGAGTTACTTTAAAGGTTAACCACTTTCTAAAGAGTTCTTTGTGTCTAGAAACCAATTCTATGCTCCTTTTGTCCAGCTACAAAGTTCTTACAAACTTGTTAAAGTTTCCCACACAAACACATTTGCACTCACTTAAAAAATGGAGAAAACAGTTTGCTTTTGAAAAATTTGTTTGTTGTTTTTCTTTCACATTTACAGAGTCCTCATAGTCTGCTGGGAGCTGTATGCAGCTTCTAGAAGCTGCCCCTGGAGGCATTGATTCCAGAGGAGAAAGGACCAGGATTCTGAGATGGTGGCACCCCAGCTCTGGGCTGGAGCTGCTGCTCACACGGCAGTGATGAGGGCAGCAGGAGTCTGTGCTCACGATGTGGGCCCATGCTCATTCCACTAAACTCCCAGGCCCCAAGGCCCTTCCTTCCTGGATAATTTTTTCCAGCAGCTCGTTTCATACACCCAGAAATGCCTTTCCCATGTGAATTCCTATTTGCCTTCTGTTCACTTTTTACTATAAGTGATTATGTACTAGCTAAGATGGTATGCTGTGGTCATGTCTTCTAATACTGCCGTTCAAGTGTAATAATACAGTGTCCAATGCCCTCAAACTAAGTGGGAGCCACCCACAAGCACTATCTCAGCAATGTAGATGTCTTCCGCCTTCCCACCAGGATGAGAAAATGTGCATAAAATCTCAACCCTGCACTACCAAAAAATTCAGTTTTTTCATACACATGGATTATCTAATTTTTAAAAGGGTTCTTTTAAATATGGAATTACTCAATGGACATTTAAAATGGAATTTGATTTACAGAACTTTTATTTAAGAATGTATGAAGAGAAGGTACACTTGTGCCATCATATTTCAATTGATGTACTAGTCTCATACTAGATAGTTACCAAGCATTCGCCAAGTTTCAACAACGCTTGATAGCTCAGGTTTTGATGTACCTTTTTAAAACATTCCTTCTCAACAATTAAAAAAATTTCTCCTGTGCCTCACAAAATGGAGACCTTTTCTATTTAATCATAATATAAGCACTTCCTTCTATTTTTATCCAGAATTTTTTTAAGATCCAAAATGAGTGTGTTTGGGCATGCTGTTTATTTTATAATAAACTGTGTTTGTTCTCATGTATCACTGCTCAACAATATAAACCACAGTTGTAATTACAGCTCATACAGGCTGTAATCGTTCAACAAAGCGTGATTCAATGAGGTTAAAACAGGATTCAAAAGCCATTACAGCAAAGCAGGTTGGGCCGGTGGGGCCGCAGTAGCTCATTGCCCTGCTAATCGGGAGATGCGGGTATAGAAAAGGAGCCCCCGTGGCCTGGATGAAAGAAGAGCTGACGTAATTAGCCAGGGCTTGTGAAGAACGCATGGGGCTGATGCCCCTGTGCCCAGAAGACATCCTGATGTCAGCTCCTCTGTGCCATGATCCTTAGTTCCATCTGGACTTAGAACAAGGCATGACGTGAAAACCCAACCAAGGTTTTGATTCTTAGTAACCTGAAGAAGCATTTGCTCCCTTACAAAGGAAGGTGGGGGTGCACCGCAGATATTAAGTCTCCAAAGGTAGCCATGAAGGGTAACTTTCACTCACACAATTTGCTAAAATAAGCTTGCATAAACACCCTCACTATAGTAGTTAGGATGCTTTTGGCTTCTTTTTAATTCTCTTGGAACTTCAATCCTAAGCATCAAGTCCTCGTGAGATAATGTTTTAAGGCGAGAAGAAAAAGGTTAGGACACTCCAAGAGTCCCTCTTTTCCACAGCTCTTTCCTCCCATCTCACTGGCTAGAATCCTATGGCCATCCCTAAACCAATCACTGAAAAGGGGAAGGACTTCTATGAGGCTTACATCAATCATTGTTCACCCCAAGAGGCAGTAGGGAAGAGGTGAACCCACTTTCCTGGAAAGCATTGCCAACACTATGTGAATGTAATTAGGGTTCTAAGTTTTATCCAGTCCCAACGGGATCCAAAAGAACAATCACGAGCTACTGAAAACATTGCCTCCTAAGCTAAATTGAAGCACTATAACCTGGTAGATAAATGCTAAATTGGAGAGATGCTGCTCTGGGTTGCTTTGTCAAATGACTCACTCCCTGCTATGTGTCCTTGGGCAGTTCTCTATGGATCCAAACCCCAGTTTGTGCGTCTATCAAAGAAGAATAGTGTCATTTACCACCTCCTGGTCTCACAGTTGGGTTGTGTGATGATTAAAAGGAGCCTCATAAGGCTTATAAATTTCTCAGATTAAAGTATGAAGTACTGACTTTTCTTTGGATGACACAAATGTCAA